>NW_009232096.1:10614-17169 GCF_000690835.1 Fulmarus glacialis
GATAGGGTATTTGCATCTTCCTAATACTTTGGTTGTGATTTTTTTTCTTTTATTTTGTCTGAAAGAAAAGGCAAAAGTGATAAGGAAAGTGCAGAATATGTGATATGTACTCTGAATCTAAAATGATCAGCAATGTAGAGCTCAAAGTTTGTAGTCAACCAGCCTTCATTGGCATATATCACGTAGAAACTTGCTGTTCTGGTGTATCAAAAGATACAAGAGAATGAATGTAATTACCAGATAGGTAAACATCAGAACATCAAATAAGAATAGTAAGAAGATATTACTGCTTAGCGTGACAGACACTGTCACTAAAATATTTTGCTTTAGTTTTTGGTATTAATTTCTACAAAAGATGCTGAAAGCTTGGGAACAGCTCTGAAAAGAGCTAAAAGAATGATTAGAGTTAAAAAAAACCCCCCAAGATTAAACAAATTAATTTATCAATAACAAAGGTCAGACCATTAGTAAGTTGCTTATTAATTAATCTGCACAAGGAAGACATTTCTGTTAGTAGACTATCCTTTAACCTAGGAAAAAAGAGATAATGAGAAATAGTGGCTGAAGCTGTACAAATTTAAACTAGTAATAAGAATAAAGATTTTAACCAGGGGGATCAGTAACCATTGGAGGAATAGCATAGTTTTCAACTTTTTTTTCAATTTGTGATTTCTGAAATGTTTTTTGTTAAAGACTGTGCACTGCTTTTCATCAAATGTTGTTCTGGTGACAACGTGCTTGCTTTTCTTTGTTACCTTTCCCAGATCTCCAGATGTCCACAAACAAACCTAAGGACATGAGTCCTTCATTGCTAAAAGTCACTAAGTGCAAATGAACCCTTTTCTGAAAAGTTTACGTAAACAGGTCAGATTTTTGGGTGTAGAAATTATTGGGTAGGGTCCCATGGCATGTGATACACACAAATATAACTACATTCTTCTAATGGCCTCTCCTCCTCCTCAAATGCATTCATATTTGTGGGGGAAGGAGGTTCCCTCTTTACTGACAAAGTACTCCATGCTATCACACAAAGCTTCTCCTCTCTGCTCCTTATTTCAGGTCTCTCAGTCAAGACCTTCTTAATTTGCTTTTGATACTTCCAGGGTATTCTATCCCTCCCCCCCTTTTTTCTTCTTTAAATTGAGTTTCATTTTGGGTCAGTTGTTATTTCTGGGTTTGACCAGGAATTTTCACACCCAGAATGTCACTTCAAGGTGAATACTTACTGTGTTTGGAAGAGATTAGCTCCAGGATGGCATAACTATTGTTATTTTGTCTATAAGTAGACTATCAGATCCTGCAAAGAAAACTCTCAAATTTTCTCTTCAAGGTACATAATAAAGCAGAAATACAAATTTTGAAATGAAGTGTAAGTTAGATTTGAATGAGAAGCAGTTCATATTGCTGGGCAGGTGGTAGAATTTTGACTACCTTCATTGAAGTTTGTGTAACATGGAAAGCACATTTCATTTACAGATGGAGATTCAATAGGAACTCAGCTGCTGGCATCTGAACTTTTGTTTCATACTACCCTCCCCTTCTGAAGGGCCAGACACGAAATAGACTAACAACAGGTACTTGGCCAACGGGTACAAACTCTAGAATGGACTCGCCTCCCTTATTTATCTTGTTTTAGTTAGAAATTACTGACCTAATTGGCTTTCCTTTCCTACTGGTAAGTAAACCTGTAGTATTTGTACCTTTGTTCATCATGCTTTACACTGAAAGGCAGGTACACTTTAATTGCCAAGATAAACTGCTGTCAAGTTCTGTGACTCAGCGAGTACATTGGGTACCTTTGCTACTAGGGCAGTGCAAGAAGTAGATAAGCAAAGAAATCTTTCATATCAGTGATCAAATGTATATGTTCCAGTTGTCAGAAAAATAAGAGTTAAATGCTGATGGAGTATGTGGTGCCATTACCGCTTTAAAACCAAAAATATCACAGTTTCTTCACAGATTGGAAGCAAAGAAAAAAAATCAGTTCTCCTTCTAAAGCTTTTCTTGATATGTTTCTTCAAATTTGTTTGTGTAAGTGAAGCTGTGTGGTCTTATATATAACCTTCCAATCAGGTTTGGGTATACTCTCTGAACAGCATGTCTCACATGAATGCCTCGTTATAAAAAGATGAAATAACTGAGTGTAACTCCTATCTTTAATCTAATTTGTCTTTGGTGCCATACATGTTAAAACCTCCATATTGTATAAATTAATCTGATAAATGTAATTTTTCTGTAAGTGTGCAAGAATATCTGAAATTCCATATGCAGTTAATAGTCCAAACATTTGGAGATGCATAATAATCTCATTTATTATACTGATTTTTTTGTTATGTACAGAAAGGCCCATGGGCCTTGTACAGGTTTGGTCTTGCAAGCAGTTTCAAAATGCCATTCATCTTTACATGTATTTCTTGACACAGCAATTCTAAGCTGGTGTTTCTTACTTGTGCAGTGCTTACCCCATAAGCATGTTAAAAAAATATAGCCAAAAATAATACAAACCCTTTGAGTATTATACTACTCAGGAGTAGTTGTAGCAGCTTTTCTCTTTGACTCTGCTAGTTAAATTTTCACTGGAAGATAATGAAGCTTCGGTAATATGCTATTAAAACCGGATGTGCTTAGCTAAAAAGAAGTATTTTATAAGTTTGTTTTGCTAGCCTGTAGGTGGAAAGCACAGTTGAGATCACACTTCTCAAAATATCAGTTGATTGCTGTACAGTACCTGTTTGTCTGTTTTCTGATTGGGTAGAACTGTTGCTGGGCTGATACTGTTTTGACCAAAATTAGAAAGTCAATATAAACGAGTCAAACTAGACTGCCTGCTTTTTTCAGTTCTCTCTTCTGATTCATCAGTTGTTTGTTTCAAATTCTTACAGCCTTTGTGAATTGGGGGTTGTGCCAGCAGAGGTGAAAGCTCTTGGTGGTTAGTCAGTAAGAATGTTCATAAATATGTGTCTTGATGACATTTAGATGCTAGCAAAAATATGATGCCTAGTTAAAAAAAAATGGAAGTGGGTCCTATGGAGTGATCATATTAAATACATGGATGCGAGAACCTATTCCTCACTTAGGAGACTGCCTGCTTCTCATATTCATATCAAGAAGATAGCATTCATCTTCTTGACCCTAAGAGGATATTACTGCCAATGTCTTGTCTTCAGGCTTAAGACCTGAAACTTGTTGATGAAGGCATGTATGAAAGAAGGATTCACTGCTTACACATCTTTTTTCCTTCAGTATCAGTATTGGTCCAACTTTAACAAGTTGGACTGTGCCTGGTTAACTTACGTTATTAATACCATTAGAATATCTGTGAATATAACTATTACATTTGAAGAAAAACAGCATGTAAATTGTTAACAAAATTCTAGGTTAGTGCAAGTACAGCAGCTTAGCAGCTAAGGGTAGATGGCTGTGCTGTACTTGAAGAAATGCTGTTACTTTACCTGTACTGTTAAGATGAAGCTATGGACTTTTCTTCTTGGAAATGAGTAGGTTTTGATGCAAGTGACAGAGGCAAATGTTTTAATTAGTTTATACTTGAAGTTAGTTCAGACTTTCAGAGTTTTTTTTTTCTTCTTCCATAGAGGTGGGTAAGAAAAAGATGGGGATGTTGTTGAATGCCATTCAGTTAGGATCCACTAGTCTTGCCAAAAAAAGGCTATTTCTCAGTATGTCCAAAATGAAGCAACAAGAAATGTAATTCTATATCCCACTGAAGGGCAGGGATAGAAAGTGCTTTAAGAGAGCAACTTGGTTAAATCATAAGATCTCAAGATACTGTATAAAAATAGAAAGTAGGTCTCATTTAGCAACGATAAGAATAAAAGGGTAGCAAGAACACGTAAAATCAAAATCAGAAAAAAACAAGGCACAAAATCCTACTAGAAAGGGACATAAAAAGAAACAAGAAAACTTTCTATAGTACATTAATAGTGAGAAGATAGTAAGGAAATAATTGCTGCACTGTTCAGAAGAAGATGAGAATTGACAGATGCCACTGTGAATAGTGGAGTGTGGAATGCCTTTTTTTGATTCTTTTTCTGAAATGGTGAAGGATGATCAAATGATTAGTCTCTACTTCAGCCCGAGTTCCTTTATCACTAAAAAATGAGCTGGAGCATATGTAAGTGTCTTCAAACCAGCTAGGCCTGATGAAATTTACCCTTTGGTGCTTACAAAAGGACAGAAAGGGTAATGTCTCTGGGATTCTTGAAAAGTTATGTAGGACTGCAAGGTTGTAGGGCACCTGTCTTTAAAAGGAGAAAAAGAAGGAATTGGGGAATAACAGACCGTTCAGTTTAGATTACATTTCTGGTAAAAATCTGGAACAAATAGTTCAGCTATCTGTAAGCAATTGGACTTAACAAGGAAATGAGCAAGTGCTATCATGGATTTAACAGTAACAGATCAAGGGGAAGTAGTTTAATCTCTACGATGGATAACAGGCCTAGAGAAGAAGAGAAGATGGTGGTCTTTGGCCATCACAACTGACATTTGCTTATCTGAAAGATTAGTAAGCTGTGGCCCATATGATTATTCTAATATGAAGTGCTGTTTTGAGATGTTTTAAGATTACTGTAGGCCTGGTAAAAATAGATGACCTATACTAAGTATATCCCGTTAGTAATTACCCCAATGCTATACTAGTTCTGTCAGATGTTTTTGATTTCTTCTGTAAACGAGGTTATGAAAAATAGTAGCATAAAAATTATTTCTAGTTGCTGTATTTGGCATTCCTTCCATTGTTCTGGACCTGCTATTAACTGAATTGTGAAGCAAATTAAATATTATCTTCTGTTTAAACAGCTAATAGCTTCTGATGTTTTCTGTGTAATATGGTTTATTTATTTTATTGCAGGATTTGGTTATCCGTATCATCTTCATTCTTGGTAATTTAACAGCAGAGAATAACCAGGCCCGTGAGCAATTTTTTAAAGCAAAAGGAAGTGTTAACACCTTGATGTCATTATTCCAAACCTACTATGACCTTGATTTGAATGCACAAAAATGGTACCATGAAAGAGGAGGGGAAGGAAAAACCCACCCAAAGCATCCTTCAGAAGCAGAAGATGTTCTGATAAAACTGATAAGAGTGCTGGCCAATCTCTCCATTCATCCCAGCGTAGGAGCAGCTCTGGCAACTGCCCATTGTGTTGTAGATTTACTTGTTACAGTACTAGGTAATAAAATCTATGTTGTGTTTGTTATCTTTGTTCAGTATGTAAGGAGAGGGATTTTTCTACTTGACCTTCTTATCTAAGTTGAGCCATAACTAAATCGGTTCCATTGCTAAAATAACAAAGTCAATCTGCTGATATTCATAAACTTCTATGTAGAAAGCCTGTTTGAGACAGTGGAAGCATTGCTGCTTTGGTACTGACTTTTCAGTGTTTGGGGAAAGATGTTGTAGAAGTGTTTAATTCAGTGATCAGATTTGCAGATATGATCATTAAGGATAAGCAAACAACTTTTATTTTAAATACATCTCACTGAGAGTTCATGTATAAGTGAAGTCTGTTCTTATCAGGTGCTATGTAGATGTGTTTGGTGATTTTTTTTTTTTTTTTTTTTTTTTAAGGTTTGCAGTTGCAGGTTTTGTGACGGTTCTGGATTAAGTATTCTTTTTGTTCCCTGCACCCATAACTTTCAGCCTCCTTGAAAAATTTCCTCTTATTTTTCCTTCTTTTTCAGATTTCCAATCTTTATCTCTTTCAGGTGGAAGAGAGTGTCCCTTTCCTTCCAAACGGAGGCTTAGGACTGCAGTTCCTTTACCACTTACTAATCCCTTTGTAAATCTAACTACAGGCTAGGACTGGGCAGTCTGTTCTTCCCATAACAGAGTTTAGCAGTGACAAGATATATCTCAAAGAACTCAGTATATTTTAGTGTGTGATGAGAGCATTAGATATTATGTAAAGACAATCAACTTGATTATATGCTAGTTTACCAGTTTTACCCACCAGCCATGGGGGATTAGAGAAGGCAGACTCAAAACTTTGTCTGTTCTGTCTTAAGCCCTGTAGGAGCTTCCTGGGTTGGAACTGTCTTAAGCATTGTGTAAGCGCTTTTGAGCCTCAAAGCTTCTCTCTGCCACCCTCCCCTCTTATTGAGCACTGTATCAGTTAGTTTACTACAAGATGTTCTCTCTCCCTATGAACTTACCCCTCTTTTATTTCCTTCACTCTTGGTTTCTGAGCCAGAAACCTCAGATAAATTGGTATATACAACTTTCAGACTTGCTGGTGTAATTTTACAGTGGTTAACATTCTGTCAGGAACTCTAAGAGAGAGAATCTTTCAAATATTGTTAAAGAAGTCTTTGGGTGTTGTTTTTTTTTTTCCCTTTCAATTTTTCATGGTACCTGACATTTCAGTATAATAGTCCATGTTATTTCTCTGTGTCTATCACACGGGCCTATTTCTGCATGGGGGTTCTCCTCAGTTCCATCTTAAAACAGCAAATAGGATCTGTAAAATGTCTTAACTAACTAGATTTTAAACCATGTTGCCTTAGTCACAATGTTTTCTGTAGATGAAGAGTGGGAAA
>NW_009232096.1:17196-45164 GCF_000690835.1 Fulmarus glacialis
AGCTGTTCCTGTTAGTTCTGCCATGTTACTGAAAAAGAGAATAGTTGTCTGTAATAGTGGCCATGTAAACTATGATTCAGTTTGCTTCTGAGATATAATTCACTGCTAAGTTAGACTCATGTGCATGTGTGTATCTACATATGCATATGTTTTGTTTTTGGTTTTTTTTACTATCAGAGTACAAGTCAGTTGATGACTGTGAGGAGTTGGTCATCAATGCTGCAACAACAATCAACAATTTATCCTTCTACAAAGTGAAGAGTTCTGCTGTTCAAGACAAGAAGCTACACATTGCTGAAAGTAAGGACTTTTAAACTAGTACTTTTTGCATAGCTTTTTGAAAGTGGAAGTTATTCATGATATATTTTGACACTACAGAAAATAAAGACACGGATAGTGTTTTGTGGTGTCATATTGCAGGAATATAAAGTTCATAGGGCTAAGTTCTTCCCATAATGATTTCTCATTCTTTTGGAACATAATTCTATGACTTGTGTGAAAGTACTTAGGTTGTTGACAAACCCCCTTCTTTTCTTCCCCAAAGGAATTTGCCATATTGTTTTCTGTTTAGCAATTTTTGCTAGACTTGTTCAAAATCCATATGCCTGAGCCAAAATAATCATGTTGCTTTTTACTTCTAATCAGAGTATGGTAAGAAAGTTTTTTTTTCTTCTTAGTACATTCTAGACCTGCAAAATCTGATTTACATCTGTTTCTGGCTTATAAATTCATTGGAGTATAGGAGTTGTGTGAGTGTGATTCTCTCCCCTCTGACAGCATGGACAATAGTCATATTTTAGTGATGTGTAGGAACTGCATCTGTGTTCTGGGACTCATTGTGTTAATGTTATACAAAAGGTAGAGAGTCTATGTCTTGCATACCTTTCTCTCTAAAAAGACAATACATGGGGGAGGGATGGAGCCTGAAGTTCACACAACAGGTAGAAAGAGGAGTAGGAAAAAATATTCTGGCTGTCAGCCTGGTGCCCTGACTGGTAGACGTCATATTCTCTCTAGGTAACACTTCTGCTGTTCTGTCACGAGTCATTTTATCACCTATAAGCCAGCTGTCTCTTACGGCTAGTTGGAGAAATGTGGAAACAAATGACTTCTCTGCCTGTCCCATTAGCTCTTGCTATCCTGTTTTTATTGTTAGTATGTGGAACAAGTCCCATCATCTTTCCTCTGCCTGAACTGAGGAGAGAGAAAACCTTTTGATGAAGGACCAGCAGGCTTTCTCCTCCAGGAGACATTTTGAGAATACTTACTGTTTGATACAAGTGGTGGATCCCAAAGACAAAAAATAATCATTTCAGATGCCTCTTTAAGACAAGTTCAAGGCATGCTCAGTAACATTCAAAGTCGGAAGTCATGGGAACGAAGCCAACCTCTTTTCTGTACTTTTTTTTCTCTCACTTTTCTGTGGTAGAAGGGTTAAGGGTTGACTGATTTGAGTCCTTTATATGATGGACTCATTTCAGTGGTTCACTTCATACTCATAGAAGACTGATAAATGTAACTTCTGTAACATCGCTCCTTTGCTGTGCACCAAAAACCTACATGGTGGTAGCTCTTCCTAGGAAATGCTGAAGGTCTCATTCTCTCTGCTGAAGTTACATGCTAATCACATGTGAAACTGCTAAGCAGGAAAGCAGCAAGCAAGTAAATGCTTCAGACCAGGGGCAATATTAAGTAGCTGCTCAGAGAAAATGTGTTTGCTTGTTGTAGCAGCACTGAGAGAAAATAGAGCTAATGTCAGAAAATAATTTGAGTTTTACGGGACATCCCACCATAAGACCATCTGTTCAGGATCTAAATCAATTCTCTTGTATATTACAACATTTTTTTCTTCTTTGTCTTCCTGGATTTTCACATGAGCCCACTCAAAACTATAGCAAAACTGGCTCCCATTACAACTGTGCTTAGGCTATCTTCATAACTCCTCATTTGTTCCTTTGCATTTAGCCCCATCTTGGAATTCTTTGTCTCATCTTCAAAGCCCTACACAATTTAGCTCTTGTTCTACCATCAGCTTACCCCCTTCACTGCAACCAGACAGATAGATAACTCTTCCCATTTATTACATTTATTGCTGTCGCTGCTTGCATTCTGATATTTACTGACAAAAAGCCAAGCACGTTTGTGATACACGAATAATTGTTTTCATTTCATTTCTCTGCAAACCAATAGTGCTTTTAAAGCTGTTAATGAGCAACAATATGGATGGAGTTGTGGAGGCTGTCAGAGTCTTTGGCAATCTTTCCCAGTATCATGAGATCTGTGACTTCATCATACAGAAGAAGAGTGAGTTACTTTTGCATTTGTAGGAGTCCTGTTTTTAAATGTCCATAGTTCTAAAAAGGAGAGACTGTTAATAAGCTGTCTTAGTTAAAGGGTAAAAGCAATCTTCTCTGATGTTTTGCACATTAGGCAAATGTTAGAATCCAATAGTAGTCATTATAAGCACCATTTTATTTCAATTTCATTAAAATGGAAATACTGCAGTAGGAAAAATGTGCCATGGTGTGCCTTCACAAACGTAAATACTACAAAAACTCTGTTTTTCCTGAGGAATGTAATTTTGAAATTTCCCTTCACTCCTTCAATTTCTCAAGTCCTACAGGTTGGTAGTGATATGATACGATATGATATAAAATGAGAATCCAAATTAATTCTCATTTAGGTTCATAATCACAATGTTTTTTATTCCCATGTTCAACAGCTTGTTAGCGCTTTGTAACATGCATTTAAGATGTTTGACTACCTCAACAAAGAGGCCTCTTATTTGCCTCTGGGTGAAGTAGGATACAAGTCTTCTCAAGTCCTTTTGCTTTGGGTGTTTAAAGAGCTTTGGGAAAAATGGCAACTCCTTGCTATCCACAGAAGGTGTGTCATAGGTTTAATTAAACACCAATTCACTGTACATTGTTTGTATCTACCTGTCAGTACTCAGTGAGGTGATATGCCACAATACACAACCCCGTCTTTCAAGGGTGGACATATCGCCACTTTTGCAGGTATCTGCAAAGGGAGAACTGACACTTAGTAGCTGGTTGCTGATGAGCTGTCTCAGTCAAAGAACTGAATTTTCCACCTTGGGGAGACTGTGGTGTCGGTGCACCGAGCTCAGGAAGAGCTGAGAAGCTGCCTTCCATTAGGCAAGACTGACTCCCTCGCTGGGGTTGCCTTCCACTGTCTACCGAGTTCAGCATCAGCAAGTGCTGCGAGGTGCTGCACGTCCAGTGTCTGCTTCTTGCCTGTCTCCCGCAGGAGCCCCAGGCTGCAGCAGTGCCAGCTGGACTTGGTGCAGTCTAGAGCAACCCTGCCACTCACGGGGGTAAAAACTTCCCTCTCTCATGCCAAATGCCAAATCCTAGCAGTTTCTGCTGACTGTCCAATTGAAAGGAGGGTGATACTTTTAAGAAAAAAGCTGTAGTTCAGTTCGGTGAACTTAACTTTTTCTGACTGGATTTTCACATTACTTTGGTGTATTTTTATAACTAGAATTTTTTATGTGTTGCTTTGAAGAAAGCTGGTGTTCAGCGTGATATAATAATGACTGTTAGTCTGGCTCATATGCCTATTCTACAAATGTCACAGTAACATGCTACAAGGTTAAATTTTTGGGTAGGGTATCCTGCATTTGATTGTTTTCTAATTATAAATGTTTAATAAGTATGTTGTAATGCCACTTGTATGATAAGTTCATCTTCCCAGTAATACTGTTTCCTTTACAATCCAGTATACAAGTTCATGATTGCTTTACTTGATGCCAAGAACCAAGATGTCTGTTTTTCTGCCTGTGGAGTTCTGCTCAATCTCACAGTAGATAAGAACAAACGAGCTCTTCTGATGGAAGAAGGAGGAATTGGAAAGTAAGTTCCTGATTATGCTTATGAAAAAGGCAAGTTCCAGTAGTTTGGCCAAAGAGTTTCAATCAGATTCTTTTTTATTGGAACCAATAATTTGTAATAAGGATACATACTTAACAGATATTCAGCATCTAATGTTCTTAAAGAAAAAGCCTTTCATATTCTTTCCTATGTTTTTTGCAAAAGCATTACAGTGGTTTAGCCTACTGTAGAGCCAAGAACCGTTGAATAATTTCCCAAAGATCCTCCTGATACATACAGCAGAGGAGAGTACCATACAACAAAGCAACTAAGGCATGGCTTTGCAATAGTTGCTTATGCTTGACTTAACTGGATCCTATGTGGGCTACAGTTAATAGGCACCATTAATGTGTATCTGTTGTAAGTGTGTGCTTCAAGAACTATGATACCCCACATGGTCTCTTGCAATTTTTTTAACTACTTAGTATTGCAGGGAGAACTATCTGATGTAGCTGTGCTCGGCAGAGAATAAATAGCTCCTGAGACTTCTCTCTCCGAGAGTTCAAGTTTAAGGCACTTATACTGTAAGTGGTATTATATCTTGAAAAACCACTGTGGATGCAACACTTGTGGCTTTGATGTTCAGATAATAGCGGATCCAGCTTAATTGGAGCAACGTGAAAGATCATGTTCCTATGTTTCTAAAGCAGTTGATACAACCCACATTTATGAAACAATATGCCTAACTTTGAAATGCTTTCCTGTTCATACATCATATAATTACTTTTTTATACAATGTAAACAATGCGTAGTCTGCTCATCCTTCCTTCTCATGTTCTAGTTAATGTACAAAATATAAAGCTGAAAAAGAAGAATAAAAATAAGTTATAGGCAAATTGAATAAGAAATGTGAGAAATTTCTATTATATAGAATTTCTATTATATAGAATATCGACTATTCTGTAGAATATAGAATCATATAGAATATAGAATTTTCTATACTCTCTCTGAAAATTTGTGAAGAATGAAGGAAAACCAGTAACAGTATGGAATAAATCTAGAGAATTTGGAAGTGATTGTTAAGGAGGTCATCCTGACTGCCAAACCAGCTCTGTGGATTTTTGGAAATGAGGTTACTGTACCAATATATAGTGGCCCTAATAAAACATGGAATTAGTCTCATCAGAGAGTTAAACTTCAAAAAATTAGGGCAAGTTTTTCTGGCTTTTCATTAGATGCCTCCCGGTCTTCCACAATGACTGCCTTCAGAGAGGAGAGAAAAAACAAACCTCTTTTTGGTTGCTTTTCAATTACTGCTATTTTCAGCCATACCCGAATGTAAGAGTTATCCCATGTTCCCTTTACTAATCACCAGATTATAAATCTCACAGTGAAGTAGGGAAGTGAGGGAAAGAAGTTGGGGAAGAGAACAGCAGTGAAGGATTGCTGTTAAGAGAGGTCACTAGAGGCAGCAGGTGAAAAACAATGTTTACTTCTGCTGCCACAGGACCTGTGAACACTGCTGTTTGCAGTTCTGGATAGCTACTGTGTGTAAGCTGGTGCAGGCAGAAAAGTTATAGCTTAATTTCAGAGTCCTGCTTTTGATCTAACCTGCATTTGGTATCTGCCAGGAAGTGAGATTAGAAGAAAGGTCAAGAATCTAATGGCCTTTAATAAAACTGGCATTTCTGAGAGGAGTCCATTTGGAGTGCAGGCTGAGGAAATACAAGAAGGGGCGAGATCTGCAAAATAGTCAGACTTCACGGAATGTAAGAGGTAATTCTGTGAGTCATGGAAGTAGCGAATTCCTTTGGATTTGTCTTCTGGTCAGATCCTCTGATGTGTAATAAGCTGGACGTTCTGACTGAAGCTTTTTCTGCATTCATACCATCTTTTCCAGATGAATTTGTGGTGCCTGATAAGGTTTGTCTCGCATTGCAATCTCTGCTCTAGTGGTAGCCACAGATTTGGGACAGTCACAGATTGTCATGAAATTCATTGGAATCTTAGTGTCTTTGAGATCGTTACATTTGTGACGTATGTGATTGAAATTGGTCAGTTGGGTTAAAAAGTTACAGGGGATGGACAGATGCAGGCAGGCATACGCACATATGTGTAGACAAAAGGTGTGTTCCCATCCTTAAAGAACGAGACTAAATGAAAAGGGGGAAGCTACTGAGGAAGAAAGTAGCGTCTTAAGTTTATTAGTGTAGAATTTTCTTGCAACTTTCTTGGAGTCTGCATATATTTCTAGACTGCCTAGATTTTGAAGGGCTCAGGAGAAAACCACGTGGAGCAAAACACTGTTTTTGTTTGGTACTGACAGGTTAGTTGACTGTTTACAAGACTTTGGGCCGGCTGACTGGCAGCTGGCTTGTTTGATATGCAAAACCTTGTGGAACTACAGTGAAAACATCACAAGTGCGGCCTCATGCTTTGGAGAAGATACCGACACGTTACTGGTGCTGCTCACATCACTCTTAGGTGAGATTCATAATCTTGGTCTCTTTTCCTTAATAAGAGAAATAGAAGGAGCAAAATCAAAGCAGTATTAGTTTGGGTGGGAAGTCTGTCATGCAGCTTTAAGTGGTTGGCTGGTATAGACTATCCAGCAACACAGGGGTCTATTGCCATTCAGCACATTCCCTCAGATCTTACAGATTGCCAAGGTGGAATTGGCTGCTGTCACTCCCCACTCTAGTTTGTCTAGTTAGCATGCCACTAATGCTTTTCACCAGCTGCCCTTTTGTCTGCTCGAGCCAACTATCCCGTAGACCTTCAGCGCAAAACATACTTTTCACTGGATGTGGGCCCTTCTGGCATCAAAGGTCATTGCAGGTATTGACAGAAGCGGGGGCTCAGCTGTGATGCTCCTGGCTACTGCACAGCACACACCGGGCAGTCTGGGAAATATGGCTTTTCCCCTTAGTCAGAGGGCTCTGTGGTGCAACAGGCTGAGCTTGCTGCTTGTGACAAGAGTCCCTTGGCTGCCCTTCTTTTCTCACCACGATCTCCTTGTGGGCAAGGACATCATCCTGACAATTTCTCATCTACTCCCTAAAGCTAGGGAGAGTGTGCTCCTCCACAAAGACAGGCCGGAAGGTGTCGACAAGTGCATGTTAAGACCCTGATTCGCTTACCCAGTTGGATCTTTTCATCTGCACATTTATGTTTGCTTCAAATTTTATAGAGTTTAATTGCTGTGTAATAGTCCTATAGTCACTATATTTAATTATCCTCCTTTATTTTATGAGCACTGCTTTGGTTATGATTTTATTTTGGGTAGGTCATTTGCAATTATCTTTTTAAAAACATCTTTAAAATGTAAATGAAATTGAAGCAAACCTTAACTAATTTTGATTTGGTTTTAATTGGAAATTTACTAAAGATATATGCTTGCTGTGGAGAAGGCTGCATGTTAGTCAGACCCAGATAGAAAGTGAGATCCTTGTGGTCTCTTTTGTTTTTAGACAATCAGAAAAGTGGGTGGATTTGTGAGGATTTTTTTCCAGTTACAGCAGAATTACTGTTATTCATTGTTGTAATCATTCCTTGCATTACATTCCTTGCTATGATAGAGCATATCTTAATGTGGGCAGTAATTCCATCTATTTATCTGAAAATACTTAGTGTTTCAAGATCATTAGTGCACTTTTTAACATTCTGCAACAGAACTGCAAACTTTACAGCCACAATCATGCTTGAATTTTCTGGCATGCAGCAATGAATATATATATCTTTGTTTTGGAAAATTCTTACTTATTTTTTCCTCTGCATTTAACATTGCTTATTCCAGCAATTAATTTGACTGCAGAGTCCAGACTGGGTAGTAACTGCAACTCTCATTAACTAGTACAGCTTTCGTGAACTAGAATTTCATGTACAATTGCAATTGCAGTTACAATTGCAATTGTAATGCAACTGTAATGACAATTAATTAAAAATAGGTCAGAATTAAATCAGAAGGCTAGTCTTTCTTCACACTGTAGTCAGAAGAGTAGCTGTAGAAAAAGCACATCCTATTCACTGGATCTGGTTTCTCTGTGTGTTAAGAGCCAACAAATTTTAGTAATAGCAGCTGGTTAATATTGTCCTACATCTTCCTCCTCCCATTGTATCCAGTAACAACCTTGAACTGTCTTTGCTCCGATTCTATCATTCAGGAAGCAGGAGGCAACTGCTGACAGTCAGTGGACTGTACTTAAGCATCAGCACGCCTTCAGGAAGCAGAAAAAGTGGAGCATGGCACAGCAGATACGTCACTTCACCTGCTGTGCTTGGCCTCCTCCCCTTTATTTTTCTTTCCCCTACCTGGCACAAGATGACAGAAGATATGAGGGAGCCAAAAGGGAGTGGAAATAGCCTGAAAAGATGTTGGGCCAGAGAAAGGCTGGACAAAAGGCACCATTTGTTTCTCTTTTTCCCTGCCTGATCCCAGCAGCCTGAGACGCAGTGGCCCTGCTTTCCCATGGCACTGTCATTTGCCTTCTTTCAGCTGCTCTTGAGTCTCATGTCACTTTATTGGCTCAGAGCTCCTGGAGGCTGGTGTTTCCAGGCCCCTGGCAGCAGCTTTGCCTTGCCCTGGTCCCTCAGGAGTAGCAGTGGAGATGAGCCTCTGTCTTGAGAACATTCTTCTGTTTGGTCCTTCAGTGAAATCTCCTTTCTCTCTCTGTTTTTCCAGACCTTTCTTCTGCTCACCTTTACCTCCATTATGAATTTGAGGAGGTTATTTTGGAATCTCAGTACATGTGAACTCTTACGTGGCATGATACTAGCTTCAAGGGCTGCTGGCCCCTGTCTTATTTGAGTTATAGAAATGGGTAGCCCTTGCAGACTAGAGTCTGTAGTCTAGTTTTCAGCTTCCCCTATAGCATTCAGACGCAGTGTGCTTGTGTTGTTCCTGGGCTTGCAGCCAGTTCATATGCTGTTTGGCCAGTACCCAATTTTGCTAGTTTTGAGGAGGGTCGTGGGAAAATTAAATTATCTGAGGATGCACAGCTTGCATGTGGGATGCTGATCCTCGCTGATCCCCAGTGTTACTCTCATTCTGCTTTGGGAGATTTACTGTTTTGGTTCAACACTTCAGCTTTTGAACTGGTTCTGACCCTTGTTCTTGTAGGCTGGAATTCCCGACCTCACTGATTCCACAAACATTCAATCAACTTCTAGGGGCACAGCTGTCTACTAAGAGGGAGAAATGTCTCTTGCTCTGTGTTAGAAGATAGTTAATTTGGGTAGGAAAATAATTTCAGGAGTAGGCAAAGCAATTCTGCCGGAGAACAAAAACCATAATCCCTTATCTTCCTCTTCAGGGTCTCTCACTTCCCTGCAGCTGAGATTCATTTTACATATGTTAGGCTACTGTGCCATGGATAGGACAAGAGCTAATGGGCACAAGTTGCAATAAGAAAAATTCCAATTAAGTATTAGGAAAAGAAGTTCCCACCGTGGCAGGGTCAAGCACTGGAACAGGCTGTCCAGACAGGTTGTGGAATCTCCATCCTCAGAGATGTTCAGTACTCAACAGTATATGGACCAGAGCAACCTGATCTACAGTGGCTCTGCTCCAGAGGTCCTGTCCAACCTAAATTATCCTATGATACTATCAAATATAGATCTGATGTCTGAGGCTGGGTTTTATCTCTGATTACAGGTTTTTTCCCTGCAGAGATAGGACATGTCTTCCTTCATGAAAGAATTTTTTTTTTTCCCCTCTTTATTTTATTACAGAAAGCCTCTAAATGTCATCTTCTCTTTAGGCAGAACCCCTTTCGGAATCTACCTCACGATCAGCATCTCTTTAATTTTGGTAATTTAGAAACACTGTAGAGACATATAAGTCAGGTGTTGTTGGCAGTTACTGGTAACTTTCTATGAAATGGAGCCCATCTCCATGCAAGAGTAATGTCGTCTCTTCCTTTATAGCTGTTGCAGCTCAGGCCATATGCTCTGCATAGGCACCTTGGCATTCTTTTAAATGTGAATAGCTGCTGTTTGAGCATCCCTTTTCTACACAAAGTTTGACTCAAAGTGTGGGTAACTGAAGTTTCTCTTCAGCTCCAAGTTGTCTCTTACCTGCTGTGAATGTGCAGTAAGCTCCCTTACAGAGTTACTTATTTAACAGAGTGTGAATCTGGTGCTCTTTTGTAGTCTAGGGCAAAGATAAGTCACACTGCCCATGGGGTGCAGGATTGTATCTTCATTTTAGGTCTGCTTATGGCCTAAAGGCTGTCAAATATCCTTCTGTTAAACTGCATGAAAACATTTGTTCAGCATTATCAGTTGTGTTTGTAGATTGCTGATTCAGGAGCATGCTTCTGGTTGCAGACTGATTTCTTTTTTCTGTAAGTTTGTTTCTTTGCCATATCCAATGCCAGGCAAAATGGAGGGGGAATAACAAGTCATGACTTGCTTTCATTTCTAACATTACTTGTCTCTATTAAGAGTGTCCTATTATTAGAGAAGGTTGTGAGAAAGGGAGGGCATTAGTAATATAGTAACCAGCGTGGTTTGTATTCTTTAAGTATGATAGTAGATACAGTTTGAAAGTGTCTTCATGAACCAGATTAGCAAAGCAATTTGTGACAGGAAAAACATAGTTATACTTAGATGAATACGATTACTTACATTAGCAAACCTGTGCTGTGAGTAATGTTAAAACCTGAGTAGTTTCCAGGCTGACAGTCACAGTAAATGCTTGATCTCAGAGACACAGTTTAGCTGCACCTGTGAGGTGTAAGAATAATAGAGCCTGCAATACCCTTTTTACTGTTTTACTGACCTTAAAATTCTTTATTTTCAATTAAAGCTAAGTCCCTCAGACAGTGATGCTTAGTTAAACATGGAGTTGTTTTTAAGCCATAAACACACACAATGTTTAAGTTGAATGTGCTGTAGTCAAAAAACACAAGGTTGGGTATATTTTTATTCAGAATTTATGATGATATTTTCCTTGATTACAGATGAAGAGCTAGCGTTGGATTACAGCCTCGACAGAGATTTAAGGGACTACCACAAACTATATTGGGAAAGGGAGTTCAAACCTGTGGCAGAAAAACTGCTTGACAGAATTCAAAGCCATCACTCCTTTCTTCCAACTGTGACGATTACTCCATTTTAATTAGTCCTTTTTTTTTTTTTTTTTGTGGTGTAGATTGTACAGCTTTATATTTCTAATATACCTGTACGTTGCCATTGGTAAGCACGTTGGAGAACATGGGAAGTTAATTTTTAAAAAGTCAGTAAAGCCTGGTATTTATATACTGGATACTATCTTTTGAGAAGCTTGTATGAAATTTTTGCATGTGTAATTACTTTTTACAGTATATTTGAGCTGATCAAGCAGCTGTTCAGTGTGATCTGTCTATTAATTGCATAGTTTCTTGGCTGGGAAAATGAAACAAAACTATTTGCTGAACTTTTCATTTTTAAAAGGTAAATTACCACTGAGTACCTGGACCTCTGTGGTACCAAAAATGCTGTGCACTATAAAAGAACATTACATGACAGGAGCCGCATCTTACCCACAGACTTTGACACACTTTCACTTTATATGAAATTCTGTGACAGAATAACCCAAATGCTATTGGAGCATTCTGCTGTGCTATATCATAAGCTTCACTCGTCAGATTGAATGCTGTCAGTGGTCAGGGGGAGAGTTGCTCCCTTTTCCTTTGGAGATCCCCTTTCTTTACCTGATACTGTGTGGCTAGGATATCCCAGCTCCTGCCTTGGCGCTTGTGGGATATAGGTCCAGCTGTGCTGGAAAGAGACTTTTCCGAATTGGGACTTCACATCTTAAGGCAAAACACCCATATCCCTGACGTAAGAGAAGATTTTAGCTAGTCTGGTGTGTTCTTCTTTCGGTTGTTCCCCCATTGCCAGGAGCCACCTGTGTGCCTGTAATGCTGAGACCGTCTTGGGCAGCCGTCTCCCCTGGGCTTGTGTTTCCATCCACGGGGCAAAAAAAGGCTCTACATCCTTCACATTCCTTCTGACTGCTGCAGGCTCGTTTATTGCTTACTTTTCATCCTTTCAGTGTGTAGAAGTCCCTGCGTTTACCCCATGGATTAGCTCAGCAGGTGCATCACTGGCCTCAAGCGTTAACAGTCCAATTAGCCACAGAAAGCTTTACAGACCTGACCCATTTCTCTCTCTTCAGACCTCAGATTACTAAGCATAAAGCACTGCGCAGGGGCTGCCGGGCTTCTGGCTCTGATCCTGAGGGTCAGCAGCCTCGCACTGCTGTGTGCGCCAGGAGAGCAAGTCTCCAGCCTGGCAATCCCTGCAGAGAGGCTGGAGGAATTTGTTTTTCTGAGGCAGCAATTCAGAGCTCCCTCCGTGGCACCGCTGTACCTTTGGCAGTGCCCGGACCTCTGCTTCCAGGTGAGGAGATGAAGCAAAGAGGCTGGGAAGTAGCACCGTAGTAGAAGGGCAGGGAAACTTTTTTCCTCGTGTAGGTCCCTCTTTCTACATTCTTGGGGACTTCTTTACTGCTGATGGGTCCAGGTTTTGGGAGCAGTGAGGAGGAAACTTCAATGAAGGTAATGAAATTTGCACCATTCCTTTTGTCTCAGCAGCTTGGGTGTTTCTTATGACCAGCAAGGCTCAGCCCTGCAGTGAATCGCTTAGGGAGCGCATGTGGCAGCCTCCATCACCGCAATCTGCAGGAGAGAACTGCTCAGCATAGTTTGGCTCCAACAACAGCTCTGCTGAGCTCAAAAAGATCCCAATTATCATCCCTTCTTTTGCCATTTAATTTTAGCTGAAGTTGAGGGGGAAGATGAATGTTTCAATGCCCCATTTGTTTCTTGGAAAAAAGAATGGATTTGCTTTTTGGGGGTATTAAAGAAAGGATGATGGTAAGCACTCCCTTGTGGAGAGGGAGCTAGAGGCATTTGTTCTTGACATTCGCATCAAGGCAAAAGGCAGGCAAACACCAGGCTGTGTAACGGGGGGCAGGGGTGCAGTGGAAAGGGCCTGGTGGCCAAGTCCTGTCAGCAGGTCTGATCAGAACTGAGTTTCTGTCAGAAGGCAGCCTGAAACTGGCGTTTCACTCAAGTCAGGGTAGATATGTAGGCAATTAGGATTTGTTCAAAGAAAATGCTAGTTGTGTCAGTCATTACCAATCAAACTGTAAACAAGGGCCTGGAGCACTGTGTAGTGTGTGTCTCCAGTAGCACAGGGCAAATTTGGGTACCCTGTAGTGGTGCACAAAGCTGGAGCAGCTGCTGTGCGTGAGGTCTGCCCTCGTGTTCAGAGTTTGGCCTGTGACTGCCTCAGGAAGAGGCACATTCAGAGGTGCGGGGTAGAGCAGAGCGGGCAGCAGAGGCCTCAGAGCACCTAACACCAAAACCCAGCAGCGGCTCCTGTGGAGCTGCACGGGCCCATGTCTTTCTCTGAACAAAACTTGTGGGTAACAAGAACGAACCCGAAAATGCTGAATTTGTGATGTATTCTTATGGTTTCTTCTGCCATTTGGGTGTCTTTGCCACACACCTTAATGCAGCAGCTCTCTTCTGCCTTCAGGAGCCCATTCCTCTTTAATGACTTGGCCTCTGTCATGCTGCTCTTCTTTATCTGGGGTGGGGTGGGGTGTGTGTGCACGTGCATGCACAAAGTTTTGAACTGAACCTACAAAGAAGATGGAAAGGCAAAAGCTGCTGGGGAGGGCTGTTAATCGCTGCTCGCGGGGCAGATGGCTCTGCCACGCTCCTCTAAGCACAGACACCAAAGAAAATCCAGTTTTTTTTTTTTTTAATACTGGGCCCATGCAGCAGCCAGCCATTTAGTTCCCTTCACTCATGCTTGTGCACCCCATCTCCTTCCATGCATTGCCTGGCCTTTTGGACAGGACCCCCCGCCCACATGGTCTTTTGGGCTGAGGCTCTGCCAGAGCTACTCAGGAGCCATCAGGGCTTGCAGCTTGCAGCAACAGAGGGCAGCTCACAGCTGCCCGTGACGGAGGCAGTGCAGTGGCGTGTCCCTCATGCCCTGGCATCATGCACAGCTGCTGCTCTGTGCAGCCATTCCCACTTTCCACTTTCATGGAGCACCTGGTGACTTAACCATTTTCTTGTTTTTAAAGATTAACCCCACCAACACCTTTGGTTGCCACTGTGCTTAAGAGCCTTGCGTGTTCTCTTTTACTTCGAACCACAAATGCCTCGCCATTTTTCATTAAAAATCCCCCAACTTTTTCAGGTCCTTTCGCCAAAGTGAGTAAGTAGCACTGTTGTGTAGTCAGGACTGTCTGCGTGTTGTGGTTAGTGTTCTGCTTGAAAATGTGACCATATGAAGCCACTGACACACACACATGGACACACAGCTGCAGGTACCTGCCTGTGTCTGAGCGTGTAGGATGGAAATGGCCAGTTTAGGCTTCTCAGAAAATTTCATGTCTACCTTTGACCCCCCCAAAAAAGCAGCAGGAGAATCAGGTGCTGGAGAAACTCCATGTACTGGGAAGACACTTTTTCTGTGTCCTTAGGCATAGCTTAGCTTTATGCTTAGACAGGAAAGTTTTGCTCGTTTTGGAACATTAAAAATCCCGTATTTTTAGTTCAGAGGAAACAGCAGATGCTTCCTGTTAGTCACAATTTTTGACAGTTTATTAATCTTTCTCCCCTAGATCTTTTTAGATATTTTACCCTCTAGGACTATAAGCTTAAAACTGTTTGCAGAATGTTCTGTAGCAAGAGAAACCAGTCTGAGCTAACTGAGAACCAGGCCAGGGGACAGAAATCTTAAGTTAATTCTACCTGTGGGCTTGGGAAAATCAAGTTTCTTTCCTGCCTTACAAATAAGGCTCCTTACCTTCCTGTAAGCGGGTAGGAGTTTCTACGCTTGATTGTACTATAACCCCCGTTACAGCCAGCAGTAGGAGTAAGTCCAAAAGAGTTTGTCACTCCCTGGTAGCAAATCCCCCTCCCCTGCCCGTGCCTCAGTCTGACTGCACAGACCTGACCATCCTTCTGACGCCCCAGATATCCTTTTGGCACTAGCCTATGAAAATTAGCAGCCTAATCTGGAATTAAGTTCACTACTGAAGGATTTTAAAATCAGTTTAACTCTCAAAATAACATTTAGACCTAGTTATTCAAAATAAGTGATACATAAACACACAGTTGGAGTCTCCAATCATATCACAGCCATTACCTGTGAGGAGAGAGAAAACCCTATACGACAGAGTATACCTGAAGAGAGGATGGAGGACTATGGGAGGGATGAAAACATCAGGAATAGATGAGAGGTGTTCCTACTATAGTTTTAGTGAAGCCCTAAATCTATTTTTTAAACGTTGTTTTCTCCCATCATTTTACACTCAGTTGAAAAAGTCATGGTTTGTCATTTTAAGTATGTTTGCTCAGTTACTGTTTCAAACATTTTAAAATGGTCTTTGAACCAGTAAGTAAACCAGTAAGAACAGAAGCGTAAAGTTAAACCACACAAAAACGCCAAGAGAAAAAGTTGTTACCTTTATTTAAAAAATACCAATAATACTGACAAATTTAAAAAGCAATTCACACTCATACAAAAAGTATTCATGTGTTCTCCAAAACCACTGTATATTAAACGTCAGCATTTTAATCATGTTTTGATTTACTAAAAATAGATGGTTTTTAGCCTAGTTATTTAAGCAACTGCAAAAATCAGTAAGACCAGCGTTGGGCATGTAATACAGTAGGACTGGCTGGCAGTCTAGAACAACATTCCCACACCTTGTCCTAGCTCCTGAACAGGTATCGGTTCATCCTTGAAAAACAGGACAAGAAGCTACTCGCCGCTTCACATAGTTAGATCTCTAAAAAGCTCTGAGGACTCGAGTCCTCCTCTTTCCATAGGAAGACCATTGCACTTGGAGCCCACCAAATAATGCTGAACAAATGTCCTGTAGCATTTTAAGGCTAAACTATTTGAGAAAATTGACTGCTATCTTTCAAATTATCAGTGTGGACAGAAGAGGTTTAGTTCTGATTAAAAAAGAAATCTAAATAACAAGGCTTTTTTGAAACCACACACAATAAAGGCTCAGACAATAGCAGTGCTCACTTTCACTTTTAGCTTAACTGGAACAGCCTGTGTCTGTTCACTCCACCAGCACAAATAGCAGCATCAAGATTTTCTAAAATTATTCTCATAGGGAAAGCAAATGTCATCAAGTCCCACTTCTTTTCACGCTCCAACTCCCGTAGTATTTGCCTTAACACAAAATCTATATATCTATCATTTGCTATATTGCCACAAGTTCATAGAGTGTCCCGTGCTGTCTAAAGCCAAAATACAGTGAGCAGGCAGCACTTCTGCACAACCCTGTCAACTGCCAAGCGTTCACTGCCAAGTGGCAGCAGTGATATTCCAAACACGGAAATAGCTGAAACTAAAGGAGTTATGGCACAATGGGCATCTTAACTTATAGCTACCGTTGGTCCTGAGGCTTCGAATCTTCCTCTGCCATACTGCAGCTGCAGAACATTCCAACGTCGACAGGCGGCTGGAGACATCAGGTCATATAGCGAGTAATAGCTCTCAGAGCATAAAGTAGTTCGGCTTGCATCCGAGCTTCTACCAGAAGCAAATTTACATGGACCTTCGGGAAAGAAAAGAAGTTACGCTTTAATGGCGTGCTCACAATAACGTACTCCAGTGAAAGGAAGTCCGTGGGGCTGTAGCTTTCGTGTTAGAGTTTGCAATAGCACTGGGGAGCACTTTGCGTTTCAGCTACCCAGATAACGAGTTCTATCTGTAAAGCTTGCCGAGGGAGGAAAGAGCGAACAAGCGCTGCATGAAGTATTGCAGCACAGTGCCGCAATGGCCACAGGGACGCTTCAGCAGGGCCAGGAAGGGGTTGTCGCCCTTCAGCAGACCAGCTGGTTTAGGTGGAAGAAACAGACAAGCTTTCAAGCACACAAGCCCTTCTTCAGCAGCAGACTATGCGCAGCTTGAAAATAATTGTTCAAATTTAGCTTAATTAAGTGAATCAATGAAAGGCAAAAGGGTGGTTGGTACCTGCAGCGCAGAGGGGGTTGTTAGCAAAGGAGGAGGTGATAAGGTCGTTTGCCCCTGTGGGACCGAGAGAAACACACAGGTAATTATCACCTGAACAACGTGGAGTGGTTAGCTGAGGTGAAGCACAAGAAAAATTGCAACATGCCATAAAACGATCATCTTTATTGAGACAGAGCTGTTCAGTAGCTACCGGAGGTAAGGATTGTAGTTCCCCAGCTCATTCCTCAATGTCTTTACTGTATTTCTTTGAGGATGAGATCAGCAACCGTGTGGGGGAGGGGGTGAAAAGTATTCTCTCACTGACAGCAGGTTGGCTGCGAGCTTGCTTTGGCATGTAACAGCTGTGTGTGGTTTCATTCGCATGATTTCCATGAGGATGGATGGTGATTGCATTCAGTGACACATACATGTACGATCCTTGGATTTTGATGGCTATGGAGATGCAAAGTTTTGGGCTTTAAAGAAGGATTTGTGTGCTTGAAAAGCTCGTCTCTATCAGTTAGTCTAACCAAAACAAACACATATAGTATTTTACTTGAACAACCTTAAATGATTGTAGTTATAGCACCCCTATTATAACTGGGTATCTCTAAACTATTTTCAGAAGGATTTTAGCAAGAAATAGAGCCTCTGATGATATGAACACTGGTTATGGCACATTTATGTTTCAGCACTGTATCAGCATTCATTTTAAGTGAGGCCTAGAAATACTTTTCCAAAGAAAAACTGGAGGATGTGAACTTGATGGAGTTAACAGCAAGAAATATTACTGGGAGGTGCAATTCAGACTATAACCCAGCAGCAGGACTTCAGGCTTTAACAGGAAGTAACTGCTTTGGGGCCATTCGCACTAAAAATGACCACAGGACTGCAAAGAGCAAGCAAGCTGCTCCGGGTCTGAGGCCAAGGGATGGATCTCGCGTGACTTCCCTGCCCCTCTGGGACAGAGGCAGTACCAACCGACAGCGGAGGAGAGAGCTGCCGTCAACGTGAAGCTGTACCATTTACATGTCTAACCTCCCCAGACAGTTCAGAGCTTGCGCAGCCCATGTCAGCTGTTCGCTAGCAAACATGCAGTAGGAAAAGAAAAATTATTTCAGCCTGGGAAGTACTACACCTCCTAACGAATTTACTGAATGCGAGCAGAGTCCCGGTAACGTCAGCTAAAGCTTAAATGCTAGCTGGGTAGCTGTGGCCGTTAGCAGGGCAAACAGATCTACTGCCCGTGTCCCTCAAGCACGCATGCCAACTGTACCTTCTCAGAGTGTTCAAACTGCCTCCAGAAGCTATCATACATTCTTTTTGTGGTCTTTTCAGGAGTGCAAACCACAGTCTTGATATAAACTTTAAAGCTGCGATCCAACAACTGATTAATTTCACCGTAGTCATAATCATCGTATCTGTTCGGATTTGAAAGAAAAACACTTTCATTTTCAAGAACCAGTTATTTCACTTGTATTGTTTGCAAGTTCCTATGGCAAAATAAATTATTGTGTGATTGGTACCACTACTGGCCCTTCCCCATAAATAAAAATATGTTTAAAAATACATCTGTGTTTGCGTTGTTAGCCAATGCTAGTAAGTCTGATGCATATAGAACAAAAGTAGTAAAACTGACCTTATTCCAAACATACAATGGATATAGTTCCAAATAGCTCGTCTTAGCATTGAGGTATCCACATCTTTGTGCATGGCCATTGTGTTGTAAGTCAGATTATAAGCAATATGAAACTTCTCATCAAGTAGTTGTCCCACATCTGGGTAAAGACGATTAACCAAGGAATAGCCATGGTCTTCCCAGGAATAATCCTTAGAAGAAGTGAAAATGCAGAATGGAGCATTTCAGAAATGAACTTGTGAAGGCCTACTGCTTTAATGCAATTTATCTCAGGGCAGATAATCCAGTGGGGAGGTGGGGGTTGTTCATTTGCTTGCATTAAGCCTTCTCGTCCACGGGGCAGTAAGTTACAGCACAGCAATTTCCGGGTTTGGTATTTGGCACAACAAACAGATTGCGCTCTAAGCCTCCTGAGAGCACCCCCCATCCTTGTTACCTGAACACGAAAGGTGGGCACGTGCATTCCATGTCTGGAGAAGTCTTTGTAACCATAGCTGGTATCCTCAAAGTGACGAGACACATCTCTTGTTGGTGCCGATTCTTCATCTTCTGTGAATTTCAAACAGAATTTCACACAATTTCAGTAAGAACAAACTGGAAGCGTGCTAGCGGAACTCTTACAGAAGAATGGGAGTCTCTGTGCTTTTTAAATAAACACACAGTTTCACTGGACTACCCATATTAAAATTCTTTGGTACAGCTCAGTGTGACTGCAACTATGGTTTTTAGAGGCAACTCCATGAAAACCACTCAGATTCTTTCTTACAGACAAACACCTTTTTCTCCCTTCTTTTATGTATCAGTCTTCACTCTATCTCCTAAGTCTAGGAGATACTTTGCTCCTAACTCAAGGGGTCTGTAAAAATGTCAAGGGAAAATGTGCTTTGGAATGGAGAGCTTATTAAAAAAGAGACCTCTAAGACTTCCATGCCAAGTTTATTTTAGAGGAAACTCTGTTGAAGAGCCCACAACAACCCTAAGCTTGTAACAGATTAATTATTATCCCACAGTCATCTGAAAAGTAATGTTTCATACACTTAAATATAGCTAAGTGTGTTAAGGACTTCTTTCTACAATGTCTTGTGAGATGTTTAAATCTCTTGTGAAACTTTTAAATCAAGAGAGAGATTCCATTTCTGTTGGAAATTTCTGTTAAGCATAATACTGGTCAGTGAGTGTTATGGTGCGTTTGAGAGAAGCCACAAATCTTGGCACTACTTTTCTTTTAAGTGTTACTGGAAGCAAACAAGGCACCCCTAATCTTGATCCCTTCAAAGAAATGGTAATGTTTTTGAGACATCTAATACTACTGCAAAAGGAAAAAAAGTGTTAAGTATTTCTTCAAGTGATTTGGAAAAGTCTAAATAAATATATATACACAGTACATCTGTTCTACCTGAAGAACACACGAACATGCTTTCTCTCTTCTCTCTTTCAAAACGTGTGGCCATCTCTTCTTGGCTGGCTTCCTCTTCATCTCTACACTCCTGTAGCTGCTTCATTTTCTCCATAAGAGCTTTAACTTCACAGACAGACTCTGTAGACTTGAAAAGGAGAGAAAAACACTTCATTTCCATGTAACAAGAACTGACAATGATGGCAGAAATCATCAAGCCAGAAAATTTAAACGCAAGCTATGTCCTTCATTTACATCTTTAAATACTGATTTTTTGAGGAAAACAGTTCTTGAAAGAAATCTGTACTGACCCAACAGTTCACATTTAGTCATCATCTTTTCTCAATTAGATCCCTGGTATTTTTAGCACATTTTAAGAATCACAACTTTTTGGAACAAGTGGTTCTCACACTAAAATTAATCTATCTTACTTAATCTAAATGTTTCACAACAGAAAAACATGGAGCTGTACAGAAATTCTGATAGAGGAAGTAACCACAATTTACTACCCAACTGTATTTTTCCCCTTCTCTGTTCACAGAGAAGAAACATGTTGAAGGAAAAAGGAAGAGTGAGTGTAAATGCAGATTTAATGAAGCCTCAAAGAAAAGCTAGTGCAAGATAATCTGATTTCACAAGAACTGTTTTAACACCACAACACGCTATTAATTCAATATCTGGTCTTGTAAAAATCCATCAGCGCAAAGCAAAATAAAGTTATCTTCAATTTACACAGTTCTGCCCCTTTCCTCTCTGCCTTTTGCAGTTTGCTCCTTCAGAGAACCAGCAAGCTCCATCAAACGAAATTTAAATGTCACCCACACCATTGCAGTAAAATCTCACAAGCAAGGAACCTGCTTTGAAAATACCCTATTATCACTGTTCTTAAACCAACGCCTAGTTCACATCATGCTTAGATGCAAGATAGAAGCAAGTACAGATCAGTGAGTGTAACTGCTGCAGCCAGGAAATACTGTTTTAGAGACAGAGTCAGAAAATTGTGAATGATCTGCTGTGTGATGTATCACATACACCTCAAGGCAACAAAGTCAAAGACTGGAACCAAAGGAAAAGCCAACTTTCCACTGCACCCACAAAAAAAAAGCATTCCTGGCCACTGCTGCTCAGGACACGTGTCATGAACTAGCTGAGGCCAGGAGTCGTCTCAGTTTGCCTATACGAATGACAAGAGACCAAAAAAAAAAAACCAACCAAAAAAAAAAACCTGAGAGATTGTATTTTTGTCTCTCCCTTCAGTAACCTCCCCCAGCTTACCGGTGTCATTTCAGCTTCTCCTAAATGTATCTTTTCAACTGGTTAGCCCTCATCTGGATTAGGCTAATCAATCCAGCTCTCACTGAACGAAAAGAGACAGGCATCCTCCGTGTATTAAGTTTACAAAGAAACTACTACTGTTGAAAGAGATTGTTTGTTCAGACGGATACTTACTGGAATACTTCCAGTTGGGCTGGCATGAATTTCATCCGCCCCGTGGTAACCATTTGTAATATCGCATATGCAATAGTTACTGACGGAAGGGGGCCTGAAGGTGTGACCACCTTCACAGTCGATCTCCGGGCTGATTCCACAACCAAACGTGAAGGAAGCAAGGGAGTGGTACTGTGTCAGGAGAACGACCGCGTGGATCAGCTCTGCCAGGGACCAGCTGTTCTCTTCAGTCTTCAAAAGTTGCTTTAAAAATAATGCAAGACAAAAATATTAATTTAAGTCACTCAAATAATCCCTCCTTAAGGCAGTTTATCAACACATTTCTTCACCAGATAAAATTATTTTTCCAAAGTCCATAATTGCTTCCTAACTCTCTGCTGCCATTAGTGTGCTCAGTGTCCTGTTACCAGGTTACCTGCCAGCCACAGACTCATGTGGTTAAGCCACACAGGAGATGACTTCTCTCCCCTCTCTGGCCCTCAGCTATTGAATCAGTTGGGGTTTCTATTTTGCACCATATGGTCTGTATTGAGGCCAGACCAACTTGCATTGAAATTTCACACCTCTGATGAAGATGCAACCACAACAGTCACATGTTTCTTCAACTGGTCTTTACAGTCTCAGAAAACCCTGGCAACTCCTTGCGGATCAGCTGTGTAAAAACCTGGCATCAGGGCCGGGCTCCCTCCATCTTGTCCTTGTGGGTGGAATGCTCTACATTTGACACGAAGCTTCAAACCCCAACTTCCCCTTCAGGCAGGAAAGTGTGGGAGGTTTGGGGCCTTCTGGCAGAGCGCGCACCCTCCCCCACAGCCCAGCGTCCTGCCTCCCAGCAAGACCTGCCACTGCCTCTCCACCCGGCAGACAGCGCCGAGAAAGTCCGGGCACCCACTTCCTTCTTGCTAAGGTAAAGAGAAGAGCAGAGGAGCAGGAGTTGCTTCAGCAACCACGGTCAGGCCCAGGGCAGGCGTGCCCCTGCTGTGAGAGCTGCCGTCGCTGCAAGCACGCTGCAAGTGCCCTCGAAGCTGGCTGATCCAGGCAGCCCTCAGAGGAGGGGGCAGCAGAAGCAGACGCTTGGTGCCTTGGTGCCGCAGCCCTGGCTGGCTTGTACCACCACCGCTCCCCTGGGCTGTCCTGCCAGCCTGCTCCCTCCAACCTGGCCTGAAAACCGAGCATCTGAATCAGCAGCAATTGAGACAAAAACGTGTGATGGGTGTTCTGCCTAACCTCTGGCAGCACCTCAGAAATGCTCAGGGGGTTCTGGCTACTGAAAGCACACGACTTACGGAAGCACATGCCTGAGCACATTGTCATCGCACTAACAGAATTCTGACATGACAACTCTGAAATGTCAGTGTGTTGTAAATTAAATTTGTTAGTCATTTAAGACCAGTTATCACCATGTTAGTTTTACAAGGGCAAAAGTGATATTGTATCATGCAGTATTCACAGTGATACAACGTTGAAATGAAAGTTAGTAACACAGAACACTTTCACCCTGTCTGGCTCTTAACCCTAACAATCTGTGATTGCATTACTAAAAAGCAAGGGTACATTCACATTACTCCCTGAAAGATTTACCTCGATATGTTCCTTGGTGATAAGCCAGGGTCTGTGAGCCAACATTTTGTTCAGTTCTCCTAAATTTTGCAGTTTTTGAGGTGCATTTTCCAGACCATTCAACCATTTAGGATCTCCACCGACATGAAGGAAGTCATTCACATGGAGGTTAACAAGGTAAGAGCACTGATGTCGTGCTGCAGCCTAGAAAGGAAAACACAATTGTGATACAGAAAACAATTACAGTAAGTTAGTGCTTTATGACAAATACCGTAAGTCATAATTTCCTCAAAATATTCAAGAATAAGACTTGCAGTGATCAAAGGCTGAACTACAAAAAATTGAGATTAACACATCAGCCTGTTTTGATTATTGTTCTCACAACATAAATATTCCTCATTCATATACATCACAACCATGCTGGCTACAGGTGCAACATGCCTACATCCAGGGAGAAGTACAGGCATAGATTTGTCGTATGTCCTGAAGCAAGTAATCCATACCGCAAAGTACTCTCCAGTGGGGAAGAAGCAAGGCTGCCTCTAGGTGAATCTTTACCAGCAAAAACAAAAGCAGGTTTTAGAATGCATACAGCAAGAGAGACTAAGAGCAACTTTGCAGCAAAGAATAGACCCAGTATCATTTCTTCAAACAGTAATACCTTCCCCATCAAATTAAGATACAGCCCAAAACTTTAATTCAACTTCAGCAAGCAAAGATCATTGAACTGGCAGATTGGAAATTATGAAATCAACTACTTCTGGCAGAAAACTTGCTTAGAATTCAGAGATTCAGAAACGGATGATGGGATGGACTATTGAGTTAGAGGGAGGTGTATTTGACAGGACACACACACAAACAAGCTTTCCTGAAAAACGGTTTCTGAGATACTAACGAAACCAAAAATAAACAATTGTCTTATTTTCATAACAGATTTTTTCCCCCTCTTTCTCAGAGTCCTACCGAAACTATGAACATAAAGTACTGGTCTTATGAAACAATTTGTAAACCAGACACAAACAAACCTACTCTGTTTTTCCCCTTAGCTCCTGATGAAATGCCTTTCCAACTAGAAACTGCAAAACACAGTAATAACTGCTATTAAACAAGACCAGAGACTGTTGCCAAAGTGGCTGTTTCTGCTTGCAGCTTTACGTTCCAGCATACCATTATCCCGATGTAGTGTCGGTAATGAAGCGGGAGTGGACCATCCATTTGCAGTAGATAGTGCTGAGTTTTTAGAAAGCTTTCAAGATACTGCGGGTGGAAAACCATCACCAAGGTAACATTGTCCAATCGGCCCAGTGTAGCAAAAGAATCTGCAAACAGTGTGTGCATCATGGCGTCTTCGTTTCCCACTTGAATTGTCTGATTGAACAGAAAGAGCAATTAGCAAAATAGTAAATATATTACCACAGCACCCAGAGGCCCCAGTGAAAGGAATTATATTATAAATCTATTAATGGCATTAAATCAATGCACATAAGGCAAGGCACATAAAATCCCTTTAACACCTTTCATTTAGGAGATCACAAGTGGTAATATCAGCAAAAGGAGATTTTTGGCTTTACACTTTTCTCTTGTACAACACTGATTTCTCATTTTTAACTGTCTCACCTTCACTTTCTTGAATGCCCCAAACTGATCTAACCTAGTTTATCGTAACAACAAAAAGCTAATTGAATAATCATTTCTAGTAAGGGAAAAAGAGGGAAAGAAGTAAAAAGCTAGCTAAGCTGACAAGAGAGAGAAATAAAAGGAAATTGAAACATAAGGCTCTAAAATAAACCACAGGCACATTACTAACTTTTCCTCTGCTCCAAATTCTCTTACCAGACGATCAGGAGAGAAGCACCAGAAATGCTCAGCCACAGCACTCTGAAGCTTCTCAGACTATTCAGAACGGTAGAGGCAGCTCAAGAAAAAGCAACCCCAGAGCAGGGGGGCAGGTGCCTTGTGGACCAGTAGGAACTTACATCCGGATGCTCACAAGGAAACAGACGCTCTGACAGAAAACAGTATTGGGTTTCTCTTATGCTAGATAGCAGTACAGGAGAGGTCATAACTATTCCAAAGGGCTCTCACTGCTTCTGTACACTAGAACTGTGGCCAAAGTCTCACCAGGACTGCATGTAATCACAACTGAAAATGTTTTGCAGCTCAGCAGCTGTCCTGAAACCAAATGTGGGTTACTACTCAAAGGGTGTTCCTTAAAAGCATAAAGTTCACTGTGTACTTGAAAACACTACCACACCTCCTTCTCGGGGATGAATCTGCTTGGTCCGTGTCCCAGTGGTCTAGGAATTCTTATTCCAAGTTCCTAGAAAATAAAATTACACCATCTCAGCATTTAGTTATAAACAGCTTTTTAGCTGTGGTTGCAACAAAGAAAAGAGTTCTCCGTCCAGAGCTGGGTTTATTTGGGTACTCATGGTACTCTTACACGGGTACTTTTACTAGTACCATTTGTACAAATGCAAATCATTTTTTTATACAAGTGCTTTATAATTAGCCACACTTGTTTACAGTGTACTGCCCCACTCCAGCAAGAAAAAATTCAACAACAAAGGCCCTGCCAACCGAAGAAAACACACACAAATTTATATGCGTGCACACACACTACAACCTGGTTCACAGAAAATTCTGCATAAAGCATATTTTGGCAGGGTGTCCAGGACAAGGAGTTCAGTACATAGCTGGCTGCTGTGTGGTTATGCCACTGATACAAAATGAGACTGATGTGTGTGTGCACATCCGCAGTACACCAGCACATAACACTCTCTGCATCTGTCAGGAAATGAAACAGCTGTAACCCTAATCAGTTTTCTTTTTGCCCAACCTCAAAGAGCTCTTAAACTGCTGAAAGTACCTGATCTACATTTGCATCTGCTTTCTTTTTAAGAAAGGATAAAAAGCTATTCATGTTTGGGAGGGAGGGAGGGGATTTTGCTCAATCAGAGCAGCAGCCGCCACATCCTTGCACACTTCTCTGGATATGTTGCCTTGCAGGTAAGAGGGAGGCTGGATACCCCTCCAGCAGTTCACTGCTTGCCCTCTCCCTCAGCTAGACGAAGCTTTCAGCCAGGCCTACGGTACCCTGGGCCCTTCGTGCAGCCAAGGAGCAAATTGCATAAAAGACTTGGGTGCATTTGTGTCCTGCCTGTGAAACCGTTCCCTTTGGAAGGCTGGGAGCCATGGGTTCAAGTGCAGCTTCTGTGTTTGGCATGGAGCAGCCCTCAGAGAAGGCACAGCAGGATCCATGGGGCATGTACCAAAGCAGGACACGGCCTCCCCTCACACGTTGACATGTGCCCACCTCCCCATCGCTACAGAGGCTCACTCCCTCAAGTGCGCAGCACTCGCTGCAAACCAGCTCTTCTGACGGGATTACTCCCCAGCCAGCAGCATGGCTTCCCCAGGAAAGATGGGAGCCCTGCCACCAGGTGCAGCTCCCAACGGGGCAGCTGATGGCAGGGTGCTCTTACAGATGGAGGGAGACCTGGGATTAAAGCCGGGGATGGAGCTGAGTACAAAACACTAGGCTATATATGAACTAATGGTTTGGGCTCCTTATCTGTTCCCTCTCCACCAGTGATCTTTTAAAACACATCCGTTGCCCCCATTCCACAGCCCAAACCACTCATTTTCTGATGATACCAACCCCATCCAGATTCTCAACTGGGTTTAGATGAATAAATACCATGTATTGAGCCAGTTCAGGCCACACAGAGCAGAGGGGCACCTTCAGCTAGTTTAGGCCTCAAGAACAAATGAAGCCCCTAAAAGCTGCCTGCCAAATGCAGCTTTTAACTTTGCTACATTTTCCCCACATAGATAAAGGCTGTTATAAACAAGCAATACTGGTCGCACTCACTTCTGCACTTTTTCTGTCTTTAGCTGAGGTTTCTATTTGCACGAGTTCATTGTACGAGAAGCAATTTTATTAATCAGTTACTGTTCCCTGAACTTTCCCCTAAGATTAAAAACCAGCTTCAGAGAGCTGGAAACAATCAGCGCAGGTCTAAGTCGGAACTACCAAAGCCCATCAGACCCTGACAGGCTCCTTAAATCCTAAGTCAGATGGCTTCATTTCTCAAGTCTTATTGGGATGAAGTGAGATCAAAGGGCAGCTCTTACCACTAGTCTTTTCACATTTTTCCTGGGACAGTAAAGTAGCTTTTTCCGGCTGAGGGTCCCAACATTCACAAACAAATTTTGCCTGTCAGCCAAGTCTCCAGCAATACCACTTGTAGGATGGAATTTATATCTTAAAAACACCCTCTCTCCTCAAAGCTCTAGCACAGCTTCTTATCTCGGCTACAACTACACTAGCAAATTAGAGAAACATCTTACATCCAAATGACAGCAAAAAAAGTCTGTACACATCATTTAACTTAGCAGATGTCTGCAGTTGTCTGCCAACTCAAGCACTCCAAGAGAAATACCTTGAAGTTTAATTCTCGAACAACTATGTTTCAGTCTTCCCCTTTCCCAGAACAGTTACAGGAAGAAAAAAAACCCCAAGATTTAAGAACCTGAGATCAGCAGGCTGCTAACATATTTTGCCTCACAGTCTAAAATACATCAGTATCAATACACTTCACATTTTTTTAACGCATGCAGATGTCAAAATACTATGATTACACTGCATGTAACAGCTTACATTACTTAAGTAGCCAAACCCTCCCTGCAAAATGGCTTAGGCTTTTTTTTGAGGATTGAGTAAGTTGCTTTGTTTTCCCTCACAAGAGAAAGCATCTCCCTGAAATCATGGCACCAGCCTAGTACTTGAGAAGCCTGGGTTCACATCACTCTTCTGACAGAGACGTTGCAAAGGATTTGTGAAGACGAGCCTCAGTTTCTCATCTGCAAAATGGGGGTAAATATGTTTCTTCCAGAGGATGCTGAGAACAGAAATAAGCTTGTTGTCATAAGGTGCATGTTTGCTTAGTCATGAGAGTTGTATAAATTCTGACCCATTAGAAAGCTTCTGAAAATTGTTATTCTTCAGTTACAAACTATGGCAGACCTTTTAAAAACTATTTCCCCCTCTTTTTCAGAAGCAGCATTTAATCGAGTTCTCCTAGTACTTGAGAAATAGCAG
>NW_009232096.1:45200-49872 GCF_000690835.1 Fulmarus glacialis
CAGTATCCCAACATTTCAAATACTATATAGACAACACAGTAATAATTCTCAAAACAGTCTTAGAGTGCCTTCCCTTTGTTTTGGACATATTTCTATGCTCCATGATGCCTTTCACTAAGCCTCCATCTTCCAAATACACTCAACTCAAGGAGGCCGCTATCCAGTTTTCCCTCTCAAAGGCAAGACCTGCATCCTGACCAGCCACACCACCACGTCTTTCTCCCGCACCTTCCTCTTAAAGAAGCACCTCACCTGGAGCACCGACAAGGACTCGGTAAAGCAGACGGGGCTAGGACGAGCAGCAGTTGCAAGCAATTGATATTTATTTTGGTTATTACAAAAGTATAAGCAACTTTCATGTGATTCCAGACCACCGAGTTGCACACCAAAGTGACTTACTTAGTGCCGTGTTTTCTGCATCAAACTCCTCCTGGCTTGGTTCCTCCTGTTTGTTAATCTTGCCACACCACTTCCACTCAGTCTAGAAACTCTGCAGCTGAATTCAGCTCCAAGCTCAGCAGAAAGCCAACCACAACTGAGGCTTTAGGTGCTAATAATAATAATAATAATAATGATGATGATGCATCAGAGGTAGTCCCTCAGCAAAGTCAGAACATAAAACCCAGATGGCTGCAAAGCTGAGCACCAAGGGTGGAACAGATTTCACCTTCAACACCCCGAAGCTCACAGCTAATGGAGGGACGTGGGCCTCGCCAGGTGGCCATCCACTCCACTGCTCACCCTCCAGACATACCTTGACAGAGAAGCAAGACTTTAGCCATATAAATGCTGTATCGCTATGCTGGCGGAGACAACCTCAGAAATCACAGAAAAGCATCCTCTTTCCCCTTCTGTAACGTAACTTGTATTTCTGTACAGCCACTATTATTAGTTCCATGGGAACTATGTTCACCAGATACCTACCATTTCTGAACCTACATGTCCCTCATCACTGCCATATCTGAGCATCTCATCTCATGTATTTAATTCATGCAACATTCCTGTGAGGTAGGACAAGTGTATTATCTCCCATTTAGCAAAAAACCCGAGAAACAGAAAAGGTACATGTCCAACAGAGGCTGCTACAGAAGACTGGCGGCTTGAGCTGAGATCTTTCAAGTCACGGGCTAATGCCCTAACCATCAGACTGTGTGCCTTTTCAGAGACTTCTCAGCCAGGAAACATGTTTTATGCAAATTTACACCAAGAAACAGCTCTTCAGAGCTGAGACAGAAGAGTTAATGAGACAAGCCTGCAAACTTAATTATATACTTCCCAGTTACCATTCTCTCTCACCAGTTGGGCCCACTTAGTACATCCAACAATGACAACCAGACCAAAAATCCATACTGCATGCACATATATGCTCAGAGAAGACCACTCTAAAACCGCAAACATGTATAAACTCACTCTACTTACGGCTTTTCTGTATCTTAAGACTCTGTCAATCAAGCCCACTTTTAGGTAACTTTTTAAGCGTCTTGACAAGAACAGCATTCCTATCAAATTTAAGTAAAAGCCTGAGATGGAAAATTGAACTGCAAATGCTTAGAAGAGGTTTTTCAATACTTCTAGTACAACACGCATCACCTCTGCTAGTAGTAGAACATCATCTGCTTTCGTTCCAAACCTCTTTAAAACGTAAGTGAAGAAAAAAAGTCACTTCTAAACAGACACCCAATATCAGAAATTCCACCCAGAAACACTGAAGCAGAGTTAAGTTACAAGCTGAGACACAGGGCCTCTAGAAGAGGAACAGCTACCTAACCTTAGCTACAGCTCTGGCTCCATAGTGCACCTAAAATGCTTTTTCAGATCCCTGTTCCTCCCCCACTGCTGGCTCCTGGCAGCTAGAGCTCTGCCTCTTATCACAAAACCTCTCCCAAAACTCAGTTATAGTTTTGTCAGATGAGTATGGGGACTGTTACCAAACTGTTCATTGTCAGTCATTCAGGGTTCATGAGCTGAGCACTAGCTATGAACCACAATCTTCAGACTGCTTCCCTGGTGTTAGCAGTGAGTCATTTTGCTCCCCTCAAGTACAGACAGTACCAATATCAAATGTTCTATCTCCCAGAGAGACTTGTTTACATACTTATTTAAGCCTCCTCTAAATGGCAAAAAGAACATTTTATCATAGACAAGCCACAGGCAAAGTGAAAATATAATTATCAATTTACTTCACTAAACAACATTTGGATTCACATCTTCATCTGAATCATCTGTGTCCTGATTAAGCACTAAATACTGCTAGATTCAAACAAAATTATATGAAAAAATCACACACTGTAATGCAATATAAAACAATCTAAAGGAAGTATCCAGAGAAGGGAAATGAGTTTGAGATCACCTTTTTTGGAGGTAACATTTTCCTAGACAACCAGTGATCATTTTACATAATCTAAGTGCATTCCCACCTAAGCTTAGGGTTAAGAAAGGCACAATGAGCTGTGGGTTAAAAACTCTTCAACACAATCCCCTCATAAAATTAAACCCCGCAATGTGCCAGTACTGAAAATTCAGCTTAGTATACTATGGTATGTATTTGAAGCTGACATTAAAAACAGCCATTTAGAGCTTTATATGCTTATAGGATAAAATGCCCCAAAGCACCTAAGTGTCCAAGAAGCTTGCACTGCATTTCCAAAGGAGACTTTGGCACTCACCAGACTAAGAGGCCTCATACTGCTGCTGCTTCACTCACAGTGTCTGGTTCCTACTTCCCCTTTAAAGGTCACCGACGGCAAAACCTCACTGGTGGTGACACTGACAGGCTACAAATTTGGAGTTTCCTTGTTTAGGATCTTAACGACAATGACTGGCACAACTGGCCTCACAGGACAAGCTGATACATATTCAGCTTAAAAGCCGTATTTTCAGTTCTGCTAAATGCAGTAGCGACCGTAGTTTCCTTATCAGATGGGTAGCTTTTGGAAATGAAGGGATTAAGAAACAAAGAGTAGTGATTAAATATGGTGCTTCTCCTACAAAAAATCCCACAAATCCTACACCTTTTCTAAATGTGGGGCTAAGCAGAACTGGCAGTTTTCCCTATTTTATTCATTTACCTAATCCAGAAGTAGCTGCAATTGCTGTGGCTTTCTCAAACAAACCATGATTCACATTAAAATGACAGGAAAATGATCCCAAAAATGCTCATGTACTCTAAATTTTTGCACTCGTTACATTTTCTGGGTATCCCAGACTGTCATTCAACTGAAGCACTAGACATGTCTGCACTTGCATGGATTTAAAGAACTGAGAACGAGTACTCCCCCTCTGCTACAAAGCACTTTGTTCCACAGACCTACCACTCTTCACTGGAATTAGAACACCACAAACATTGAACTGTTTCTATTTCACAGAGAATATATTATTCTTTTATGAATTTAAATACTTAAATTACTTTATTTTAATTTAAATATCAGTAAGTGTATTTTCTCTGAATGTCTCAAAGCCCTTTGAAATAATAGATTTTAAAAACATCCCCAACTAGTTTATGAGACTTGATTCGAGACAGAAATCAAGGCAAGCGAGTGTGTGCCCAAGGTCACACACCCTGTTCACAACGGCAGGAATAAAAGCAAAGCCCAGACTCCTCAGTCTCAAGCTCTAACACCTCTTCTCTGCTCATCTTCTAGGACCCAGCAGTAAGAGCAGGTCCAACTGGAGTAGTCTCAAGGCACCTAAGTGCTACCTATTCTTCCTCAGCAGTAATAGCTCTTCCTGAAGTGGTTTTGTGACACAACTGCCTAGAGACCACAACCCAACTTACTTTTGATATGAGCTCCCTGAAACCAAGAGGCTGAATTTCAATGATTAGTGCCTAGCTTTTCTATATGCCAGTTCTGTAATGCATACAATGAAACAAAAAGTATTAAAGGGCAAAGGATTTGGAAGGAACTTTGCGATTTCTGTGCTGTAAACACTGTTTAAATACCAATAAATCAGTGACACAGAAGGAAACAAGTTTAAACGTGACAGTTACTGTTTGCATTATATAGACTGCACTGCCGGATTATGTCAAAGCAAAGAATTTGTATCCAAGAGGTATTAGATCTGTACAAACCAGAAAAATACAAAATAGTTTCTGTGGCAACCTGCAGCAATTTGAGGATTTTAAAATTTCCTTTAAAAGAAAAATCTCGTCGCGGTTACACTAAGAAACTGACAAAAGAGATCCAAAGCAGCATTTTAACTCCTGTCCAAAACAATGCTATTGACTTGCATTTGTTTACAATTACAGCAAGCTCTTCTCTATCAGAAACACAAGACCAGCCTCACCGTTTCAAAAGGATAATCCAAGTCTGTGCAGGAACGAAATAAATACCGGGCAATTCAGCGGCAAAAACTACTTAGATGAGCCTAAAAACCCAGCAGAGACACCCCACCACCACACGCGCAAGCGGTACGCTGCCCTCCTGGGACCAGGTGGTGATGGGGAGGCTAACGACAGCATCTGCATCGTCACCGCAGGCAGCACCTGGATAGCCCGTAGAAGGGAGCTAGAAAGGACCTGCAAATCCCCAAGAGTTACCCTCCAGTAGCTCTGAACGATGTCTTTACAGGTCGAGCGAGGAGCCCGGAAGGAAGCACTGCTCCTGCCTGCCGGCCCCGCAGCTGAGCCGGGGCTCGCTCGCTGCAGGGGGTCTGCCCGGGCCCCCGCCCCACC
>NW_009232097.1:0-230 GCF_000690835.1 Fulmarus glacialis
AGGGGGGTACATCTCCTCGGGGGTCCCCGAAATAACCAGCCGAGCACTCCCGCGGTGCAGGAATATGCCCAGGGAAGTGCTTCCAGCCATGTCATGACGGATGCATGAGGAACAGCAATGCCACCACGGCATCCGCTGTGTCCTGCCGCACCACCTGGCACCCTTGGCCACCCCGGCAAAGCCATGGCGTTGGCAGATTGTCCCTGTCCCTGGCTGGTGGTGGCCCCGGG
>NW_009232097.1:369-576 GCF_000690835.1 Fulmarus glacialis
CTATTCTCAGCTGGGACCCCAGCTTTTTCCCTTCTTTCCTTCCTTTCTTTACACGAAGGCAAAAAGCATCTTCCAGGTGATGCAGGAGGACTCGGGACTAGGGGTCTGGGAGGTCTTGTGTTGTTCCTGGTCCGTTCTGTAATTAATTTGGGATAGGGCCGGAGCAGTGGGTTGTCAGTCGGACGCATCAGCTGGGCCACCTCCGGG
>NW_009232098.1:0-16390 GCF_000690835.1 Fulmarus glacialis
CCGGCGGGGTCCGGTGCGGTGCTGGGTGCGGGCCCCCCGGGGCCGGGACGCGGGGATCGGCCGCCCCCTTTGACCTCCCATCCCTCCGCCTCCTGCTGCAGCAGCTACAGCTGCTGCAAGTACTCTTAAAGCCGAAATCATAAATCTTCTAACAAAAAAACCCCCAACCCTTCTCACCTAAAATTGATTGCTTTTGTAACCTGCTTCTGCTGCTTTTTTTTTTTGTTGCGCAGGAGAACAGAGGCTGAAAATATTTCCGATAGCCGTGCGTGTAAATGCGAGTGCTGCGGTGGCTGTGTCCGAGCGGAAAGGATGGCCTGGGATGTTGTGCTTGGGGAGGCAGCCGAGGCAGGAGGCTGTGTTATTGGAGGGAGGAAGGAAGTTATAGCACTTAGCGGTGACTCAAAAGTCTCGCCTGGCTTTCTTTGCTGTCTAATGTGATGGTTTTTATACAGACGGGGCCGTAGGTTCAGTGAGTGACTGGAGATTGCAAGGTTTGATCCAAAGTGATCAGTCGTCTTAATAGGTTCTCTTGTGTTTTTTATATCAGTTGAGTGGTTAAAACATAAACATGGCTGTTGTAGGATTTTGGTGTTTTATCCTTTAGAAAGGATCATGTTTATTCTTGTCACTTGGAAGACAAGTGCTCTGTCACCTTCAGTATTGTGGAGTATATGTTGGCTGTATTTCAGAATGTGGAAACGATCCCAGATGTTAAGGGTGGCTTTATAAAATAATACATCTTTAATATACCAAACGCTGTGAGTGAGGACTTCTCTGTAAAGGCTATACAAAAGCTGTTTTTCCTCCTGATGCAAAGTTAATCTTCTGGTTTCCTCTCTGCTACAGCTGATGACACATAGCCTGAGGCAGATCCCTGAGCTTCAGCTCACTGCTAGGTGTTAATATAAACTCTTCCAGTTCTAAAGAGAGATCTGGGTCCTGGGGTTGGACCATGGCAGGTAACAGGTCAGAAGTTCAATGGTGTGTTTGTCTGCTTGGAGTTGTTTAACCCCCACCCCCCCCAAATCCCAAAACTCAAGCCAAACAAAAATGCTCTGTAACAAACACCCCCACGAGAATGTAGTTACTGCTTAGTAATTCAGCTAATTTACTTGTAATCCTTTTTGGTATGCTTATGCTCTTTAACTCTAGTCCAGATCTGGACCAGCAGAGCTATGCGGCCTGAAAAGGTTGTTGAAGTTTAATGCTCCATTTGTAACCATGTCAGAGTATTTTTTTTCTGTATTGGTGCCAAGTCTGTCATGAGCAAACAAGTGGTTTTCTTCAACAGTTATTTTAGGTCGGAACAACTGGGTTTATTTTAAGAGAATTTGATCTGTTTTAGGCTGAAACAACAACAAAAAAAAACCACCCAAGAAAATTATTCTGAGCAGCATGTGAGTTGAAACTGCATTACTTGGTGGAGCTTTCAGCCAGTGCAGACCTGCAGCAGCTGCTTGTGTGCCTTCTTTTCATCGTTGGGCTTGCAGAGAACTGAGTTAATTTGGTTGTGAGTCAGGAGTACAAAAATACAGTACAGAACACGTGGTAAAGTTTTTCTTAAATGGAAAAAAGCCTCCATGATACTCTTCAAAACCAATGCTCTTAAATAGTGGCCATGCCAATCCATCCAGTGTCAGCTCAAATTGCTCATCGCAGAGCGCTCCTGTGAGACAATCTGGGGTAAATTGGCACTTTTATTTTAATATGGCTTCTAGCTAACTGACAGGAGCAAGGAAGCTCCAGGTATCAGGCTGTGCATTTTCACTGAGCTCTTATGCGAGCAGACTGCTGGGCAACATGTGGACTGCTGCTTGTTTGACTTTCATGCAGAGAATTTAAGAAATAACTTCTGTAAAGGTCTCTTGCTATTCTGTGAGCCACGTGTCTCACTTTCTGCTGGGTCTTTGTGCTCATCACAGCTCTGAAGGTGCATGCCAGAATTTTCTTTTTCTGCCCTTGCTGCTAAAGGCCTTGCAGGTTAAATTGTGCCTTTGCAGGTGAATTGCTGTGCTCTTCTTGTCTCCGTGGCTTTTGACGCCTTTGTAGCTTGAGTTTGGAAGGTGGTTGCCCTGATACACAACCTGGGTGATTTAGCTGTTGACCATTCAGGACTAGCTTGATAGAAACTTCATTTTGCTTTTGTGCTAAAAGTCACCTTAACTGGAAAAACTGCACTGTGATGCCCAAGTGGCCTCCTTGTGTGTATTGATTTAGTTCCAGATTGAAGCTTTTCGTTTCATTTGAATTTTCTGCTGCTCGCTGTTTAGCTAGCTTACTTTAAAAAAAAAAAAAAAAAAAAAAGCCTGTCACATTGTGGGGTGGTGATTCCTGGTAGGTTTTTTGTTTGCAGAGTTGAGCTCTTAAAATCTTGCGGGGCTTCTTGGGAGCTCCTGTTGTGGGTGGGCGCAGTGCCATCCATCAGGAGCTGCTTGGTGGGGTTTTCTCGGGCAGCCAGGTGCAATGCCTGTTTTCCGCCCAGTTGGTTTCACAGGGACAGTTTGCTGAATTAAAGCTTCTAATTAGAGTATTCTTTCCAAATGGAGTATTTAAAGCCTCCTGTATCTTTGTGAAATCTATGAAGACATCAAGTCTTACTGCCAGCAAAGCTTCCCTGTAGGATGTGTGCTTTTGCTTCATATTCTGTACTCTGAACCTGTGGAAAATAGTAACAGCTGAGTAATTCTTGAAGATTTCCTGTGTAGTACCCTCCTCTGGAGTGAGGCGTGTGGGTTTAGGAACTTCCAGGAGTCGCACAGCAAGATAGTTGGACCATTTTAATTGCCCTTGATTCTCCCTCTTAGGTTATTTGTTTCAGTAAGTTTTCTGGCTGACTTGGAAATCTACAGCACAAGGTGATGCCTGTGTTGGAAAGCAGTTCAAGCATGGCAATCTACTTGGCTTGCTAACGATCAAAACTTTCTTTCTAAACTGCTCTGGCAGGCTGCCACTTATAGATTTATCATTATCTATAATTAGCGTGTCTGTACAGGAGAATCTAATCACCTTGAACAGATAAGTGTTTTCAAGGAGATTAGAGAGGATCTTTAGGTAAGTATTAATTCATCAAAGATTGGCATTGGCTCTTGTGATGGATGCTCCAGATGGGTGTTGTCTTCTCCAAGCAGCTTTCTCATATTTCGAATAGCTTGAATTTCATGTTGTCTCCTCTGTGGGTTTGGTCCATAGCCCGTTATTTGTGGGTTAGGTGTCTGAAGAGCCTTCAGCAGTCCTTTCTCTGGTCACAGGACGTAATAGTTAAAGCAATGCCAAATGGAGAAGGGAAAAACATTTCATGCTGTGTGTGATTTGGTCATTGTTGTGAAGTGAAAGGCTTCTCGCCAGAAAGCAGCCTTAGCTCCCCTTGCGGGTCTGCTCTTGGAGGAATGGTGGGTGCCTGGGGTGGTTTAGCTGCCTTGTCTGCATTTTGCTGCTGAGGTGGGAGGGGATGGACAGCTCGAGGGCATGGGCAGCTCGGTTCCCTGGAAAAGCTGTGTTTCCCAGAGCAGCATTCTTCACTAGCTTTGTTTATCCAGCAGTTAACTCTTGGTTACCATTGTAAGGTCTTGAGTACAACCTAGAGGGTTTTTTTCCTGCTTATTGTACTCAGACTCCAGCTGAAAGCTGAGGTGGAAAGTTCAGGCAGGAGCTTGAAAACCGCTGCTGATACTAGAGTCGCAGAGGAATTGAGGGCTTCCAGAAGAGACCTCTGGGAGCCTCTTGTCTGACCCCTGCTCAACGTGGGGCCACCCAATGAAGTTGCTCAGGGCCTTGAGCTGCTGAGGTTTGAGTGTCTCTGAGGTATGAAATTACACAGCCTCTCTGGGCCCTTCTTCCAGTGTTGGACCACCCTTGGGGGGAAAAATGTTTCCTTATATTTAGCTTGTACATAATAAAATGAGGAGAGAGATACTCTCCTAGAATGATTTTTCTAACAGCTTGTCCCTCCACAGACATAGAAATAGCTGAATGTCCTTGACTATTTGTCATCCTTGGGGTGTGGAGGTTTCACGAACAGCCCTGTAGCAGCACGGTGACTTTGAGCTACTTGTTTTTAAACAGTATTTTAATAATTCGTGTTCCCAGTCATCTTGTTTTCACACAGTATTCGCTTTATCCATATGGTGCTTTGTTGTTGATCAATTGTTCATTGTTTGCCCATTTTTAAGGAAGCTCCTCTTCTGTGCTTTATAACTGGGGACATGGTGCTTTGCATGGCTCCATCGAGGCACGGCACATCAGAGCAGCACTCGAGTGCTGCTGTGGCGCGAGATGAGCGATGCTCTTTGCTGGACTGCTTGTGGCAGGCTTGATTGCTCTGCTTCCAGTTTAGTGCTGCAGTGGAGGAGTCGGGCTCACTTGACTCCAGACAGCAACTGCTGCTGACACTGCAGGAGAGCGTGAGACAGATATCTTAGTCCTTACGGGTGTTTTCATCATAGCATGATTATTAGCGCTGTATCAGGATTTTTGTATCTGTTCCTTTGGTTGTAGTGTTCCCGGTTCTGTTTGCTGGTTGCAACTGCCAACAAGAGCTATGAACTGTCTTGGTACTTTTATTTCTACCCATATAATCTTAAATCGAGTATGCTGGCCCAAATGTTTCATTTGATGAAATTGTAGCAGAAGTAACTGGTTTGTCTTGTGCAGAACTAAATTTTGAGAAAGGCAATGCATTCTGGTTTTGTGTGGTATGACTGCAGCCTGTATTGCTGTCTCAAGGTTGATTGCATGGTGAACTTTCAGGTAGTGTCACTCATGCTGCAATTTTAGTTCCTGGAGCTGTTTGCAGGTAAAGGAGCATATTTATGGGCTTGGCTGCTCGGATACTTATGGGAGAGTAAGATGCCTGTCACCCATTTCTGGTCTCAATTGTTCCAGCTTTTGCTGCTGGAGAACACGTAGGTGTAGTTATGCCTTTGCTGTAGCCTTCCTCTGTTGTTCTCTGCAAGAGCAGGGGAAGGTCACTGCTCCAGTCCTGCATTTCTCCCACACGTTGCTGGTAGCTGCTGCTCAGCTCTGCCTTTTGCAGCTGAGGCTTGTGTGGGCTGGCTGCTGCTTCGTGACAGCAGTGGCTTTGCTTTCCTCTGAGAAATTGTTGTCAGCATTCAGGTTGGTCTTCTCTCAGCTGATGGGCATGCTCGAGGAGCGATACGGCTGTCTCTTCTGATCCAGGTGCACAGAGGTGACTGGCATCACCTGCCTTTTGGCTGTAGCTCCTATGCCTGTCTTTTTCCAGGGTAATATGTATTCAGTTCTGACTTCTTTTGCTCCAGTTACAGTTTTAAATTTGTGCTTGCATGGTCTGTCATCCTCTGTACCCACAGTGAGTCAGTGGTGAAGGAGTTGATCTTCCTTGTCAGAAGTAATGCGAAAAACTTGCCGTCTTTTTCCTTGCAGTATCCCTTTTAACCTAGCTGATTTTCTCCTGAAGAGTTTTCAGTCAGTGCAACATGCAGTGTTTAGAGCACTGTAATTTGCTTCTGAATGACTTGGACTTTCATTATCTGTAGGTTGACTTTTATGTTGCAGCAAGTCAGACTGTTGAGTTTCTTTTCTGTATTGTTTTGTGCTTACGTATAAATTGCATTGTAGCTAGCTAACTTACTCGGATAATTTTGGGTAACTTAAATATGCAGTAATATCAGAGCCGTTTGCTTCTTGTAGGTCTCTTCAGATCTAGTGCTGATGGCCAACAACTCGGGTCGTCACCCTGAAATGTGACGACCAGCCTGCTATCTGGAGAGCAGGCAGCTCGCTGTGCTGTAACATCCTGGAGATTTGTCCACTAAAGAGGGTAGTGCTTCAGAACTCGAGCTAGCTGGAGGTGTTAAATTTCCCTTCGGGTCTTCATTATGCTGTTCAATTATTTTAATTGTTCCTATGGCACTTTGGCAAGGATCTTTCTACATTTTATATCAGCCTTTGTTTGGTTTCAATCAAAAAGCTTGTTTAATAATTAATTACTTAATAAGTCTCTGTCTGACAACTGCAGGCTGGGCAGACAGAGTTAAAGCTGGAGGATAACGAAGCTGGATGTGCTTGTTCCTGTTGGGTCAGTGATTGCTGACTCACACATGCATGTGTTTGAGGATGCCAGTGCTGAGCCTTCAGGCTATGTACTAATCAACTTCAGAATTAAAGATGCAAATTGAAAGCATGGTACTAAGGGCTGGTGGCATGATTCGATTGGCAGTGGCAGCCCTGGGATAAAAGCAGAACAAATCTCCTCCTTGATCCCGTTCTAGGCGCTTACACGATTCACTTCACCTTTGCAAGCATGGGCTCCTCGGAGTACTGGGTTGAAACGTGGCTTGTTGCTCTTGGTCATCCTGGCCTCCCGCTGTCACCAGGTGATGTTGCTTATAACTGTATGACATTGCTGAACTGCTGGGTTTGCTGCTGCTTGCAAGTTATGTCATGCAGTTCACAGTGCTTACGTGGACAGCAATGAAATTTTTGCAGTGTAAGCAGTATTGACTGGCTTGCATGTGTGTTAGAAATGAGTTGTCGTGCATATTTCTGCTTTGAAATCACGACCGGGTAGATATATGTCCCTACAGTGACTCTGGGGGAGGTCTTTCAAACTTAATTCTCCAAATCTTTCTAGATGAAGAGCACTGTCTGGGCACATGCAACAGTTTAAAGCAGCTTCTGCAATGCATGTGAAGATAAATATGGTGCGGTGGGAGTCTGTGCCTTTCTCTTTTCCTTCTTTAACACAAAGCAGTGACCCTTAATGTGTTATTAATAGCTAGAGCAGGTTTCTGCTAAGCACTTTATAAGGAACAGAGTAGGAAAATGTCCTTCACACCTACTGCTTAAGTATTACTGCTATATGCATAAGACCTTCTTACTTTAGGCTTGTTGATTGGTATGGATACCTAAACACAGCAGCTGTGTGGTCTTTTAAAGAACAGCAAACTGCTTCCTTCCATGGCATAGCTGTCAGATGTGATAACGGGCTTGCAGTAGTAACCCTGGCCTGGCAGCAAAGCTCCTTTGGGAAGACACTTGACCCCCTGTTGCTGGGAGGTTACTTGCTTTGCTTCTTTGGGGGTGCTCCCTATGGCGTTCGGTGGCAATGGGCTGTAAGTGCAGCCGTGTTTTCAGAAGTGGGGTGTTGGGCGCTTCCCAGCTGACTTGGTGCTTTGTGACTGTCACTCATCCGAACACAGAACTGGAGTATTTGTCACAGCAGAAAAAATCCATGGCAACCAATTCACTAGTTCTGTGAATCTTCACGGTTTCTGAAGTTTCTCTTTTTCTGTGAAATGCACAGGGGTGGTTCCACAAACTTTTTTTTTCAGGTCTTCTGCAACTGTCAGGAGTGATGGCTCTTCTTGGAAACGTGTGAAAAATACACCGGTCCCAGTACAGAAGACAGGGTGAGTTTGGGTGTATTGCTCCAGAATGGACATGGGTGACTGAGATGTGCTCATGCCAGTAGGATAGAGATGTGCCCCATATCTCCAGATGGACTGTGCATGAATGGGGTTTACATGATTAAATAAGCACCTTTTTGTCTTAAAAATGTGGAGATGATGTGCAGCAGGTAGGGGTGCCACCCGTGCCTGCAGCTTGTTAAGAGTTAATGAAGTTAGTTTCAGCCTTTAGTTTGAAGTCCTTTTTGGAGGCATCCAGGTGAGTGCTCAGGCAGTGCTGCATGCCCAGCTGTGGGCCTGTGTACTTCAGAAGCCCCATCCTTTATTTTTAAAAGATCAAGACCTTCAAGCTTTGCTGTTTCCAAGTGTGTATGTTACTGTGACTGATGCTGGATGCTGTTTATTCGCCGTTTATTGTTCCCGAGTTAACACTGGGGTGTTCCTCAGCAGAGCTTGTGGAGCAAAAGCTACTACAGGTTTATAGTGTGTGGTCAGGTGAAACTAATACGTAGCTTCATTTTATCCAAGCAGTTTTTCCTTTCCTTGTAAGTTGGGTCTCTCTGTGGTCTGTGTTGGTGAGAGACTGCTGCAGGCTCCCCAGCTTTGAATCACTCCTAGGGTGTAATGTTCATAAGCAGCAGGGAGGAGAGTACTCAAACCAAAAGTAATCTTGCAGTGGTACAAAAGGTGACAGTCATCTTAATCCTGTATAATTTGTGTTGAGCATGCACGGCACACTATCAGCTCACACTGCTGAATTGTGTGGTACTTTCGTTGTCTTGCAACAATGTGTAGGACCCCCTTTTGAAGCTGGTGTACTGCTGATGCTCACAGTAGCCATATCCTGTCAAGGATTGATTAGGAGTACTGTGCAGCTTGATATTTGTTAGTGTGTAGTGTTTGAATGTGTAATTTGATTTTTTTTTTGTAGAAACATGATAAGATTACACCGCATTAGTCCCAGTATTTGCTTTATAAAGTCTTTATTAATGGGTGAGTGCACTCGCAGCCAGTCTGTGGCTGATGCCAAATGGAACAGAGAGATTGCTACGTCAGAAGGCAGATCTGGATTTCAGAGGGACTGTGGCAAGGCTGGAGAAACGAGATCATGGGAACCTCGTGGTGTTTAGCAGAGGCGAACGCAAGCCCTGCCCTGGGGTAGCTGGCTAGAAAGCAGCTTTGCAGAAGAGCCCCTGGGGGGTCTGGCTGGACAACAAGGTGACCAGGGGCCATCAGAGGTCAGCTGTCTCTTTGGCTGTGTCAGCAGAAGTGCAGCCAGCACGTCAAGAGAAGGGACTATCCCCTCTGCTCAGCACTGGGGAGGCCCATCTGGGCTCTGGGTCTGGTTTGGGGCTCCCCAGGATGAGGCTGGAGTGGTAGAGGGATGTGGATGCGCTCAGGCTGGAGCGGAGGAGGAGAAGGGGAGACCTAATTGCTGCCCACAGCTACGTGATGGAAAGGTGCAGAGAGGACAGAGCCTGGCTCTGCTCATGACAGGATGAGGGAATGGGCTGGTACCAGAGCATGCGAAATCCTACATGGACAAAAGGAAACATGTTTTAATTGGGAGTGGGGGCCAAATACTGGGATAGGGGTCTGGAGAGGTGGAAGAAACTCTTGACTGTATTCAAGCTGTGGCTAGACAAGGTCCTGAGCTACCCGATCTGGTTACTTCTGCTCAGAGCAGGAGATTGGACCTGAGGCCTCCCGAGGTGCTTTCCAGGCTCTGTTAATATACCATTCTGTCATTATTTGGTTTCTGACGCTTCAAACTTGCTAAGTTTGCCTTCAGCTCTCTGGATACTGATGGAGGATGAAGAAAAGCCACGTCACGTCTATGGCTTGCCCTGGCAGTGCTGGGGGAGCACCAGTGATTCCTGTGTCTGGACACTTCAGGCTGTTTCATAGACTCCCCCACTTCCATGGCACCCTGCATTGTTCCTGCTACAGAGGGTTCACAGTGCAAGACTCTCATTTATTCTCTCTTTTCCCCCCTGATTCATGTTCCAGTGCCAGTATTGGGGACAGGCAGGTGTAGCTGGGTGCTGGCTTTGGGGAGGGCAGGAGAGCTGTGTCGACAGAGCACCTGATGGAAAGGGTTGCATGGGGAGGTCTCCAAATGTGAGGAGAGGTGACGGGGGCCTGCAGATAACTGAGTGTACAGATAACCAGTGGTTTACTACATCGTTCTGGTCCTTGTGTTGTACCTGCTCCACTTGCCCCACGGGTGAGAGTCGTGTCATGACTGGGGGAGGTGGGAAGGGACGGGCTGCAGGGTATGTCGCCTGCGGTCCGGGGCTCTTCTGGGCCTCGCGTTCGGAAATGAGCAGGATCCACTTATAAATCTGAAAAGCCGCTTTGGTGAGGAATCGGGACCCTGGTGCTTTCAGCACAGCTTGAACAATGCAATCTCACTGTGTGCTTTGTGCTGGTTTGAAAGTCGGTTTTTTTAATAGTACTGAGAATTTGGCTTTGTATAAGTTAGCATTACTCATCCAGCCCTTCCAGCTCTCAATGCCTGCACTGCTTGTGGCTGTACTCCTTTTTTTAAAAAAATCAGTACAGTTTTATTCTCTAAAGTTGTAAGTTGGCCCCTAAATTGAGAGAAGGACTTCTGCCTGACACTGGGACAGCCTGAGGATTGGCAAGCCAATACAAATGCATGTCTGAAATTTATGATGTGATTAAACTGTGCTTTACTGGTATATCATGGTTATAATAAACCATGTTATTCGCTGGGATGCTTGGGGAGGTAAAGTCCTGGTTTCTGATCCCTTTAGGAGTGGGATTTGCATAGGAGCTGAAGGACTGAAATTTTAGTATTTTCTTAACTGTTTGCTTTTAGCTGTGTAGTCTCTGGGACATCCCAGCTGTGGTGCTGCCCTTGAACTGTTTTCTGAGGAGCCCGCATTTTTATGTAGGTAAACTTCGAGTATGCACTGTGTGAGGCATCTACCTCTTCCTCTCTGTCCCTTTCTTTTGCACCACATGAAAAGCAGTAAAGGCTTCTGCTTTGAAGTGGAAAACCTATGGATACAAGCTCCTTGGAAGTTTAATTTTAAATTTGGAAGTAGACTTGGAGAGGTCTAGGAAGTCGTCCTTTGTTGCTCTGTAACAAGCCAATTTTTTCCTCCTTACAGCCTGTAGGAGGACAATTCAAGCCCTGAATTGTCACTTCTAAGTACCTTTAGACGATGCAGCACTGTATCTCAGCACAGATAAGGTCTGTAATTACTGGATTGGATTGAATTCTACTTCACATCTGCAGCCCTAAGCTGCCTTTACAGTGCAGTAATGAAATATCTCTCTGGCTGCCCATATTCAATATTCTCTATTTTGGGGACATTACAAGTTAATATATTACCTGTCATCCCCTGCTTTAGAGGCAGCATAAAGCACGTGCTGTGGGAACGAGACTGATTTCATCGGGATTTTTACATTTGATTTCGAAGCGCACAGTACCTGTAACAGGCTTAATGATTGTGAGAGTCAAATTCTGCCGTCAGTGTAGATGGGGCACTGAGAGCTTTAGGGAAAAATGCCTATGGATGCTTCAGGGAGGCAGTGACACATTTGTAGTGAAGCACTGGGAGCGTGGCAGTGGAGCTTCCCTGTATAACGTGACTGCTGTGCTGTGCCCTGGGTTTCTCAGGGTAAGGCTGGATGGTTGTAACCAGAGTAGGAGCTGCATAATCTTTAACGTAGCGTGATTTTAATGTTGTTGTGAATTTGGTCCAAGGTGTTTCCATGATGAAGATTTACAATTTATGTAGTTTTAGGAAGGAAGAATTTGTAAAGTAACTAGCTTAAATCCCAATAGTAAGCTGGCTTTTAATCGTAGCAGGTGTTACCCTGAAGCAGGGCATCATCACAGGTATGGAGGGAATTATATTTTTGTCTCTCATTTAACACGTTATTCTTTAAATATTTTTGCTGTTTTTCATTTGCCTTGTAAAGGAATTGAGTTAAATCTAGCAAGCCCTTTGTCCCATGTGTCATGTAAGTAAACTCCACTCTTAACCATTAGGTGTATTTTTAATTTACAAATTGTGGTTTATTTATGGAACTGCTGGTTTACCTGTGCTGTTCATTTTATATACAACTAACCAAGTGTTAATAACCCATGGGGGAGTGTGTGTGTTACAGTAAACCACAGACTGCCAGCAGCAATGCCTTTAAACATATTCCCTGCCCAGACAAGGCTACGGGATAAGGTTTTGTTGATCAGACTTTTGTGCTGCTTCAGGTCCCCCATTGTCTTGGTGGGGTTGGCGCCCAAGATGTGCAGAAGACTTGATGGAGAGCACGTTGTTAGGTGAGCTCCTGCCTTCCTCCTGCTGCCACATCAGTAGAGGTTCCCTGGTAGGAATTGCTTTAAGGAAAGCCACAGTGCATCAAGTCTTGCATCAAAAAACCCTCTTGGCTTTCCAAGGAGCATTTAGAGGACATGCAAGAGTTGCATATGAATTGTTGATATTTAGCTTGCAGCGTGTGTCTGGGACCACTGCCTTTTTCCCCCTCTATACTGAGTATATCTTTGTCAGACAGGAGAACAGTATGAAATGCAAGACCCAAGCCTGTTGTTGTGGGACCTGCCAGTTGAGATGTGATGGGCTTTGGTCGGTGGGCTTTGCTCGGTGTTGCAAAGCTGTCTTTCACCCTAAATATTTTTACTGTAGTTGCTAATGGGAGAAAATGTGGGGAGGTTTGTTGGCTTTGTACGGGACAAAACCAGAGACAACAACATGGTGGTAATGCATGGTGTACTGAGGGCGAGTTTATAGCCTGAGGGATGTATACCTAGCAGAAATGCTTAAAATCACTGTCTGGTTTCAGTGCACTCCTGTGATTGAAATTAGTGAAGGCGCATCATACTATTTGGTGTGAAGTGTGCCTTTTATCTCATTAATATAACCTCAAGAGTAGTGTTTCTGCTGCGACATACCTCTATAAAAAGAATATGCTCCCATGTGCAAGTGTTGTAGTCTGAACAGCTTAGTTTAGTCTTAAGCAGGCATGAATATGATGTGATCTAGCTCGCTTACTTGGGAAAAGAGCATTTTACTGCTTTTTCACTGGTGTGTACTCCTTAATATGTTGATATGGGACCATGGGAAGATTTCCTACAGTGGCCTGCCTTCTATTCCCTGTTACAGCATTTCTTTTTACCTCTGGTAAAACAGTAAAAAAAAAAATAAAAAAAATAAAAAAAATTTGAAGGTTTAAACCTGCTTTTTTTCCTGCATCTCCTTACAAGAATAAAGAAATAAAAATGGGCAGAGAAGGTAAGAAAAATGAGTTTTCACGCATAAAAGCACTTTGGTGTATCCTGGGAGGAAAGGAGGAGGATGAACACAACTTTATTTTTCATCTGCATGAAAGTTATGCTCTGAAAACCAGCTAAGCAGTGGACTGCTTTCCTCTGCAGCTCAGCTGGGGTCTTCCTCCTCCCCCGGGGAGACTTGCCATGTCCACCCCACAGAGCTTTGGGCTCCTTGCCATGTCCACCCCGCAGTGCTTTGGGCTCCTTTGGTGGAAACCTTCCAGCAGCTGAACCTGCCAGGGTGAGACCCCCAGGTCTGCTAGAAAGACGTGGGACATGAGTCACTGTCCTGCCAGCATCTTCTTGTATTCGCTTAAATGGAGGAGCACGTGTATGCAGCCGGGTGGCTTTTAGACCAAGTTTGGCCTTTCTTGTATAGGACCTGCCTTAACGCTTTTGTATAGATGTTTGATCTTCAATATATTATACTTCAAAGCTATGCAACAGAATTAATCTCTTCTGTTGGCTGGAGAAAACGTAAAGCTATGAAAAAGCTTCAGAGAACTGTTTTCCTTCTGGTGCTGAGCTCTACTTGTCAATATTTGTTTTCAAAGGTGTAACTATCCATATCTCGTGCCATACTGGGGGAGTGTGTATCAATACACTGATAGGTGTGAAGGCACACGGCAAGTATCTTTCTGCTTGTCTCATTTGCACTTTTGGTTTTTCTGCACTGGCAAAGTAACTGGCTGTTGCCTCTGTTTGTGCTAGCTCTTTGCTTCCTTCGTCCAGTTTAAATTGTCCTAATTAGCAAAGAGAAATCTCTTTATTCTGTCTCAAGCAGTCTAATTTTCAAACTGTTAGGCAGAGGAAGCAGGCGTTTAGAGAAGGTAAGCGTTTGCGTCTCCTACGGAAATGAATGTTGCTGAGGCTGAGGGCTAAAAATAAACTGGTCCCAGCCCTGTCCGTTTGACGGGAACTGCTGAACACAAGCTCTTGGGCACTTGGGGACGGAGGTTTTTAATGCCCTTTATGAAGCACCAGGGCCTGGACCTGCACTGGGGCTTTGGGACCCTCCAGCAAAATCCTTCTGCTTCCCAAGAGCCTGGGCAGCAGGGTGGGCTGGGGTGGGTCGCCTGGCCAAGCAAAGAGCCTGTTTGTGCAAAATGTGGTTTTGCTCATTAATAGCTTGTTTGCCTTTGTGGTACGTGTACAGCAGGCTTCTTTGGAAGTCCCTTGGCTTCTCAAAGTGGCTGCGGAAATGAAAGGTAGTGACTATTTTGAATAAAGTGCTGATGCTGCTTTTTGTGGATGTGAACCTTGCCTGTGTGGAGGAGAGGGATGGGATGGCAGCTGATTCTTCTTGAGAAGGTGTGAAGGTGTCCTGCAAAGTGCTCTTTGGGAGACTAGTACTATGCTTGACTGTAACCAGAAGAACACGAAGCTGAGGAGAGCAGAGGGAAGGTTTTGGACTGTGCCAAAACAGCTCGAATATTTCTGCATTAAAAGACTCCCAAGCATCTTATTGCGCCATGGAAGTTTTCTTGCAACACAGTTCACTAAAATAACACCGAAAGTCTGATTTGAGCAGTTGGGAAATTCGCTTAAAGCTGTAACTCATCCGTGCCTAAGCACGAGAGCAGTCCCTTGTGAAGGTCACTGACTTTGCCTTCCCTCTTGGCCATACGTTTAACTCTTCTGTTCCTGGTAACCCACAGTCAATATCCATAGGATTTTTGCAGAAAACATACAGCTCCTGAACACTGATCCCAATGCAAAGTATTGGCATAACTCGGATCCCCAGGATAAATTTCTGAAAGCACCTATATGTGCTTTGTACGGTTGTATATTCCCGTGTGCAGGCTAGAGGGAATGTGGTGTCCCTGGCACCAAGAGCAGTCAGACTGTCTTTCTGGCATTTACTTTGTGAAGGTAAATACAGTAACAGAGTCTCACCCGGTGCTTGCTTGTTATTTTGGAGTTTTGTCACAAATTATGTGATACAATATAAATCATACATGATAATACAATATATTACTGATAATACAATATATTACTGATAATACAGTATAAATTAATTTTATCATATATATACATAAATTGTATATATACATAAACCCTAAATTTAATACTTTGCTCTAACCATCGTAACTTTTTTCTATGTGTCATCCTTGATTGGCTTGATTGACCCTAATGAGCAGTGTTCATCTAAAGAAGCTGATGGTAATGAAAATATAACTGTTCAGGAAGAGGTCTTGAGGCACTAATGCTGAAAGACTTGCTTTGGGCATTCGGTCTTGCAGGTGAAGCAGCTGAGATGTGCCAGAAGTGGTTGGCCAAGGTCACCTGGGCATCTGCAAGATTTGATCCAAGAGATCTGCTCATCTGAATCGCGGGCCAGTAAGCAGCTAGCTCTCGATTTCTGTTTTAAAAAAAGCTCTTGGCACCTCCAGTGGCTGAAAAGCCAGCTGCCAAATTTTTTATTTTTTGGGTAGTGTCATAAGGAATGGGACAGATCTTACCTTGTGTCACACTGCCCCACACACTTACATTGCAGGCATGTTTTAAGTTCCTGCATGCATCTTCCCCTCTCTGGTTCATCAGTTCTTATGGAAAAAATTGCTGTTCACTGGACTGCTAACCTCTGCACTCCTCAGGAGTGCATCCTCGAAGGATAATCTGATCATTTCATAGATAATGGAAATCATGGAGCTACCTTGTATACATAAGTGTCTCTTTCAATTTTCAAGTTCATGCTCCCTTCTTCTGGTCAGATGCGGGTAGCAGTTTTATGCCCACTACCCAGCAACTTGAATCTGTTCAGAAAAGCAGGCAGCTGCATACACTGATCTCTGTGAAAAACGGGTGTTTGCTACCAAAAATAGGATATGCTGGTTGTAGAGCTGAACACATTTTTTGTCATGCAGTAAAGTTTCTGGGTGGTTGCAAGAGGCCTTGGAAGTTGCTGTTGTCTACTGACGTTAAGTATTTGCCTTGAGCAGAAGCAGCTGTTCATCATGTTTGGTGGAGAAAATGCAACCGAATGAACCGCTTTCCAAATCTGCGCTGGGTGCACACCTAGAAACCAGCCTTCGCGCTGAACAGTATATAAACCTGTAGCAAGGCAGTTGTTGAACTGAGGAGTTCAGTCAAGGGCTGAGAAGCAACAGTTACATCAAGTTTTAAATGTGAAGTTTTAGCTTTGTCTTCTTGTGCCCAGGCCTTAAAACAGAGGAAGAAATGTGTCTATGCAACCATGCGGGCTTTGCATCTAGATGCCTATCTGTAAGAAATATTTCATACAAAAAGAAATTCTGCGCTATAATTTTAGTGTTTGAAAGTTGGCAAAAGTCAGAAGTGCGATGACTTTAAAGTGATGTTCGAGGTCACAGGCCATAATTCATGCAGCGTCTCTGAAGAAAATTTATTTGGTACTGAAAACGTTAACATGGACGGTAACTGGCATAAAGAGAGCTGCTTGCAGCCATGGAAAAATTCTTGGAAGCAAGCTCTTCTATCCACACTGAATCTCAGAAAGACTGGGTAAGTCTTGTGCTCAAAGCAAATACACCCCTAAACTCTATAGTCTGAAAAACCAGGATATTTTTACCGATCTGAATATTATAAGTATGAAAGCACATCGGTGGGATAGGAATAAAAATTGGGTCTTAATGTTGACTGTGCTGTACCCTGTGCACTCTTATGTTCTTGGACATAGAATCATAGAATGGTTTGGGTT
>NW_009232099.1:0-29096 GCF_000690835.1 Fulmarus glacialis
GCCACCGTGCGACGCCTGCACCGAGAGCAGAGAAACGGTGCAGTTGGGCCTGACCCGGCACAGCCGCGGCACAGCCCCCTGAGGAGGGCACGCGCTGCCCCCCGCACATCCCAAAGCACCACGGACGTCGCACACGCAGGCCACGGCCAGAGAGGACACTGGTGAAGCGTTTATGGAGGGAAGCACTCACCTGTAAGGATGCCATGGCTGAGCTTGGGCAAATTTGCAGGGAGCACTCAGCTGCCTCCTCTCCTCTCCCGTCCGTCCCGCGGGGTCAGAGCGACGGCCGAGCTCGCGGAGGAGGGCTCGCCCTGAGGATGGAGGAGCATTAGGATCGCATTCAACACAGCTCAGCTGCTGTGCGCTGAGCAGGCTCTAAATGGCAGCAGGAAAACAAGGCGAGGATGCACCCAGCCCTCCGCACCCCACGGCGCAGGAAATCACCCTCAGATTGGAGCAAAGGAAGGAAAAAGGCGAAACAATGTGTGGGGCAGGATACACGGCTGAAACAGGGGCCGCTGCGCAGCACCGCCTTACAGCGCACACAGCCTCCCCGGGCCTGCGTGAGCCAAGGGCTCCCAGTTCACCACCCACCTCTCCAGGGGCACACGAGCCAGACAGACATACGGATACTGGCACAGCTCCAATCACTCGCTCTTTCCTATACCTAGCTCAAAAGAGACTCAGCTAACAAGGGAGGTAAGTCCCCACCGGCGGTCTGGCCTCGGAGCTGCGAGGTGGCTGTGCCTTGGGACAGGCCACGTGTGCCCCACCGCATTTGGGGCAGAGGGTACTTTGTTCCGAGCGGGTACAAGACATGTGTTGTAACCCTTCACCTTGAGAGACACAGCCCGTAATTCAGCAGGGCCTAAACTCCGAGCTTAGCGTGAAATTGCTGCTGGGAAACAGATGATTAATGCCTCAGGCCAGGAAGAGTTCATCCTTCCCAGGAGGAGCTGTGAGGAGCAGAGGCTTCCCAGCTCAGAAGGGCAACGCTGCACCAGGCGCATCCTCTCCCCGGGGAGGCCGAGCACCACAGGAGCAAAGCCCCAGGAACCTTCCACTCCTGCAGCCAAAACGTCCCTTACCTGAAACACCCCGGGCCGGGGACAGGGCTGCAGCGCTCACGAAACCTCGATGCTGGCTGAGCCTCCGACTGCCTGCTCGCCTTGCTTCCCCGCACAGCGACTCAGCGAATACAGCCAGGAAAAAAGAATGGGTAATTTCTCACAAATTCAGCACAGAAGCAGCAAAGGAGGAAGGCACAGCAGGCTCCCTCCATGCAAGGGAAACTTTTGTGACCCTCACTGGGGTATAGGCCTTGCCCAAGGGGGGCTGCAGGCTGGCCCCACCTCCAGCTCCCTCTCCCTCCCTCATGCCGGCTGTCCGGCTCAGTTTTCCAGCAGGCTACCAGGGGGCTGCCCAGGTAACCACCAGGGATCACCAGAAGATCCATACAGGTCTGGGGTACAAAGGCTGCTCCACAAACATGAGCGTGCTGACAGCAAAAGGTTGTTTTCGCTCTTAGGGCAGTTTGGCAAAGGATGAACCCATTGTTCAGACTCAGAACACAATCTTGGCACTTCGTCTGGGTAATGGCCATGATAAATAAAGAGCAGTAGCTAATTAGCTGTTCATTAAACAGAGAGAAGAGCACACAGGGATTGTAACAATACCAGGCAGCAAGTGGAGCACCCGTCTTCTCGCACCCACTTGCATTTCCCACACAGCTCCAGGGCTTCTCCTCCCACCAGCCCTGAGCTGGGCCAGGGAACCCACAGCCCCCTTGGCCGCTCTCTGCCTGCGTGCCTGCCCCGCTCCTCTGGGCATTCCTTCGTAGGAATGCACCTCCCCAGCGCCGCAGCTGCGCCCTAGCACGGCCTCACAGTTTCCATGGCAACTTCCACTCACATCATCACTCAATATTGTTCTTTTCCATTTAAGAAGAGAACCCTGCTGCTCCTTTAAATAGTTCATTATCGTTTGTGCTCCAGCAGACCACCCCGCAACCAGCACCGCCCTGTACAAAATAGAATCAATTTAGCAAGCATTTGTGCTTGGGTACAGAAGGGCAGACGGAGAAGGGTGGGACATAACCCAGCTGGATTCTTGTCTAGGCACCTACCTCAGGAGACAACCACCAAGAACTTGAGCCTGCTCACACCTCCCCTGGGCCCAGGCTAGCCCACTCCCATCTGTACACGCAAGTAGGTGCTCTGGGAAGGCTGCACCCCGCGCTGGGGGAAGCGCAGGGGCGTGGGGTGTCTCTGCGGAGCCTCCCGCCAGGCCAGCTGGCGCGGCCGCAGCGTGGGACGGTTCCTCAGCCTCCTGCGGGAAGGGCACGCTCACACCCACCAGCACCGGACCAGCCCTTGGGCAGAGCGGTTCTCAGATCCCCAGATCCTGTGGTTTCCTGCAATAACATCTGTGATTAAAACCTGGTATTTTGCCTAGAAATAGCAGCTACTTAGACCATAGCCAAGTCATGCAACGCTTTTAATAGATGTGACTGAAAGCCTCATTCTTCGTCCCACACTCGCCCCAAACAGCGCTGCTCTCCTGGTGAAAGGGGTGCCGAATGCACGCGAGATGGAGTTTAATGCTTTGCTATCCACAGGAGATGAAGCCACTTACAGGGGAACTCTAGATCCTCTCCCACCAACACAGAATCGAAGGAAGAAAGCATCTGCCACGCAAAGCAAACCTGATGTACTGAATTCGGTCTAGCTGACTTCCCTTCTTACTGGGCTGGGGAATTAGCTTCTACGTAATGAAGTGTGTAGGCACACAGTTTACAAACAGAAGGCAGTTACTATAAAATTGATCTAAATGAGCTGTTACAGAAGAGTTTCTTAACAGGCCCAACGGCAGAAGGAGACAGAGACAAAAGAGGTGAACAGGAGATGGCTCCCAGACAGAATTTAGCTGAGAGGGCTGGAATAGCAAGTTCGTAACTTCATGATGCCTGAGCACAGCCAAGCTGCCTTGGGAAATACACAGGGAAGCAAGGAAAAGAAACAAAAGCTAGACAGCACATAGACTTACCCTATTGTGTAAGTCATGTATTATGCAGCTCAGAGTTAATTCCATTAGTGACCTTCCCAGAAAAAGTGCGTAAGCTTGCAGGGAACTTGCAACATCAAGAAGAGATAAGTACATGCCTGATACCGAGAGGCCAAAGCCAAGTACAACACAGATCTGCCCATGAAAATAATATACACAAAGCACCTTTCAGTGTCAGACCCTCTTTCCAGTCAGCATTAGTTCACATCTCTTTCAACCATTTCTTCACCACCTATTTCAGGTTTTGCCACAGCTCTTTTTGCAATGGTATCAAGACAAGAATCAGGAGCGTGGGCAATTATAACAGCTTCCCGAAAGACATTAAAAACAGCAACCTGACCAAGCAGTGCAAGTCACAGCAAACCTCACTTGCCCTCCGGTTTACCATTTAAGATGCTCCTATGCATATAAAATCGAATTACAATAGGAAAGTGATTGACAGAAGCCAGGCAAAGTGTGCTTTCAGGGTTCAGGCTTTTAAGAACAAGCCTTTTAAGAATTCTGCAACAAATGTATTATCACTACTTACGGACTACATAATGATCCCAGAGAAGAAGAAACCGCTTTACCCACTGGCATTGGATGCATGGGCTTTAACTACTAGTCCTTAGAATCAAAAAGAAACACAGCATCTCCAAGTTAATATTGCAGAACTTTATACTACACTTAATACACTTAGATCATACTTGACAGGACACTGTCATAAGGTAGTGACTGATGTAAATACAAATATTAGAAACAACACTTGAAATTAAAAAAGTTTATTTGAAGATTTGTAAAACAGCTCTGTGAAAGACCAACATTTCCAAGACACTACAATATGATAATGCATTTTCCTATTGTTAGAATATAAAAAAGTCACAGTCCTTCCACTATCTAAATAAAAGCATACATTTATGGACCAAACATTTTACTTCCAACACCAAGAAAGTAAATGAAAGTCAACTAATCAATAGCACCAACACTAGGTGACAACAACCCTCATGAGTCTGAGAGTCTGGGTTTGTCATTACTACGCAATAAAGCGGGTTAGTGAAGCAAATCTTAATGTCAAAACAGACCACGAGCACTGCAGAGTTCATACAATGAAATATCACAATGCATTCTTTTTACATTCCATTGATGCAAACAACAGTAGCAAGCCAGAAACACCAAAGAGTTCCCGTTAAACTCCAAGCTTCCATTTCGGGACAAGAAAATCTTCAGAACTTAAAAATGCCAGTTCCATTTTAAACACACAACTTTATTCACTTTACTTTTATGTTTACATAATTTGTGCAATAGAGACATGTGCAATAGAAAGGTGAAGAACAAGATGTAGGAGTGGACAGTATTACAAGGATCCAATGATCACTTCATTGTAAAGCAGCACAGTATTATACTGCTTTCCGATGATACTCAGGAGGGGCTACTTCATAGTCACTGGCGCTAAACAACGCAGAAGAATTCTTTGCTAAATACCTATGAAAAATAATGAAAAGATTAAGTTACCTTCTTGCCTAAAGTCTCTGTTGTTTAGCATCAACAATGAGTGAATCGTCAGGTGTTTGCTGAGACCATAAAACATGATTTCAAGAGTACAAATCTAACATGTATCTACTAAGAAGTCAGCTGTGTAAAGCAATTAAAGACTTGACAGCTCATGCCAAAAAAATCAATTCCAAACAAGTTGCCAAGCAACTCTGGCTCCAAGTGAGCCCAGGGAGGTTAAGATTAACAGGATGAAACAGTTGACATGGGAGGTTCAGTCAGCTGCTGTACCAAGAATTGATTTACTACTGATCATACTCAAAGCGGCAGGAACAAGGAGTAGGACACCATGAAGTTCTGTCTGCACAAATATGGAACTTAAATGGCTAAGAGCAAATGAGCAATGGTCAACTTAGTGCAATAGCAGAAGATAAGCATTATATGCCATTACTTCTCATCAAATGGATTCAGGGATTTCTGGTCAATGCACTGGCTTCACATTTCTACCTTTACAACTGAAAGCTCTTTTAGCACTTGTGTTTACTTAAGACTTACCCAAAAGACTATGATCGACTTAAGACTCTAGGACTATCCCAAGGCAAGTTTACCCTAGAAATCGGGCTGATCCATTTCTAATTCTACTGCAGAGTTATCTTGGACTTGCTGAGGGTTTTCTTTCAACTTCCAATAGCTGACCCAATCACACAGAGGTAAAAGCTGGTATTTACTGGCAAAACAGCTTAATGCTTTGTTACTCTAATTATTTACAAATCAGTATTTCCAAATACTATCAGTAGACCACTAAAGCCTTATATGAAAATACACAGAACATTTCTCTCCTCCATGACATAATCACAAACGGAAGTTTACAGCTTTAGTAAATTTGACCAAGAAAATCTGCCAGTACAGCAAAACCAAAAAGCTGCACCGATGCTGTGAGCTGGCATACAGCTGAACAGCTTCATACCACACACCTGTCCCTACATATATGTATAAATAAATTGCAGAAGCATTAATACTAAGTTCCTCTAGTGGGGTACAGATGCATGGAAGCTGCTAAAGCCATGCTTGTACATACATATCAGGGAACACAGGTATGACATCTCAGACACTAAACTGAAGTTTAATTCTATTATAGAATCTCACATTCAGGAAACGTTTACAGGTGAACTAAGAAGCAAGTGACTCCATGGTTCCTTATAGCAGTGAGGGAGTATTTCATCACCTGTCTGAAATCAAATGTCTTTTTTTTTTTAAACATTTCACATTAAAGTCTTGTATTATTATTTAGGATGAGGTTTTCATCCTAAATATAACATGTCTACAGCACCACAGGGTACTGCAGTGCACTAAAGCTACAATCTGTCCCAGAAATAACATTAGTAAGGTTCATCAGTTTTATAACATTTGCTCAATTCTTGTTGAGTAACTGTTGTGTAATTTAATAGTTTGCTGTAATTGTCATCTGCTTTTTATAGCAACTACAAATAAATGCTTCAACATTTATTTTGAAACAAGTAGCAGACTTGGACAGTTTAAAAGTGCAGACTAATACATACGTAAACACACAACTAACTAGCAATAACCTCAGTATAACTGGAGAGAAGTTAAAACCAGTCTTACTCACGTTACTGTGCAGCAGAGTTTGAGAAAACTTCACTGCAGTCTTCAGTGAAGATACCACACACAGGTGCAAGATTATACAGGTGTTATATGACCATTGTTCACTGAAAATAGGCCCCATTACAATAGCCTGTGCTTACTGAACTTTTTCTTTCTTGCTGAAAGACTTAAAGAGTACTTACTTTAAGAAGTCATGCAAATAGTTTAACAGCAAAGCCAGACTCTTCTCATCAAGAGGAGTGTAAGCAAGCATAGCTCCAATTCGCACTGTTTCAAAAGAAGTAGTACTTGTTAGTTATAAACAACAGCTTTAACAAGTATTTAAGTACAGTCTAGAACCTTACAGTTAGCATATAAAAGCAGCCCAGGAATCTATTCCAAAATATAGAAGCTCACCTAAATTAACTAGACTGTTGAAAATCCATTTCCATTCTAAATCCTTGAGTGGCTCTGAACATTTTAGGTATATGGAGTAAGGAAAGACTGAAGCCACATGTTTCATAGCTGCTTGTCAAATTTCTGCAGTTCACACCCACTGAGCCTCAAGACAGGAAAAGGAAGCATTTGAATACTTCTAACTGCTCTTCAACCTCTAGAGGTCATACTCACCAAATAACCTCAGTAGGTGTGGGGCACCATAGACTTGAGACATTGGAGCATCAGGGTGATCTGCTAAAATTTCAGCATATTGGGGCCTCTCAAACTTGTACAACAGTTGAGTTCCCAGCATGACATTGAAGTATTCTTTAATTCCAGCCACAACTTCATTGACTGCATACTCCCTGGTAAATAGAGAAAACACTGCAAGTCTTGTTCTAATGACTGGATGGACACAAGATGAGAGTTAGCTTGCCAAGTCCATCAAAATCATAAAAATGTTTGAAAAACCTGAAGGTTTTTCAAGGAAATTTGTCTGGAGACCTTAAAATACACAGACACAGGGAGTGATGCATTTCAAGATCTCCTTTAAAAATGGTCTGTTCTGAACTCAGTAAGAATTTAGGCAAGCCAAGAAAAGCCTTGTTTTTAGTCATCCACTCACTTAGAGAAATTAACTCTTCAAGCAGTCATTTCAAAGCAACAGTAAGTATTTATAAGGATACTTACCAGCTCTTCTGTTTTCAACCAAAGTTAATCCCAACTCACATCAGTTTAAAAGTACAATACTACTTTAAGTAATCAGACAGAACTCCTACTTAATGGAAAGGGACAGCTACCCAGTATTTCAGGCAACTGACCCTTTCTAACTAGGCCTCTCAATGCTATACTCCTGCAGGCCTCCAACTTCACAACTAACTGAAGAACTGTATAGGAATGAGCAGTGACACTGCACATCTGAGAAATACAACCCCCACTCCACCCTGCAAACAAATTTAGAACAGACATTAGGACAATTACATAAAAGAATGTTAGAACACCCTGGTAAGTCAATAATATGCTTCCTCTTGAATGGAAGAAAATAACTTCACATTTCTAGTTTCTCCCCCTTTAAACCAGAAAAGCTTCATTCAAGAATAAACACACCTTGTTTGTTGTCAGGGCTGGACTTCCAGGGTAATTACAAACAAGAATCTTCAAAGCTATCACCTCAAAGTAATTAGCTTTGCCCATCTGATTCTTAAGTGTCACCATCTACCTCCCTGTCCCCCACCCCTCTGCCTCTGTGAGAGAGTCCACCCATACAGTAACACTTTGCTCATCTGCCAGGTAGCTTTTTTGATAGTTTGTTCAGCTCATACCTAGCAAGTGCCAATGACTTTATTCACCCGAGGTAGGAAGCCTGAGCTAGAATGAAGGGCTGGAGAGCTATTCACTCGGCTTGTATCAGCTTCCTTTAGGAAAAGGCTTAGGGGAAGTGGGGAAGCAGAAATAATATCCAGAAAGCAGAACACCATTCTTGAATTACCTCCTCAAAGATTTCTAAACTCCTCAATCACCTAGGTCTTGGAAAATGAAGCTGAACATAGGGCTGGGACATGTTTAACCACCTTACTAAATTTTCCATGAAATACAAGTCCAAGCAAAAGAAGTATTTAAGGTTTGAAATGACCACTACTTACTTGTTATCAGTATTTCCTCGTGATTTTTTATAGTTTGCATAATCCTCTAAAATGGAGTCAACATTCTTCTTGGCAGGAAGATAGAAGAGCTATACAAGAAGCAAAACCAAACAAATACAAGTTGTCTAATTTATGCAGGCATTTATATCTGCATACTAAATTTAAAGCAACATACATAAGGACATTTCTAGAATAAAATTAACAGGTTAAGATGTTAAGTGTTATTAAAGGAACACCCAACTGTTTTAGTTGTTCGTACCAAAAAAAACGCTTAACAGCAACTATATCCATGTTTCCATTTAACATTTGTGCTGCTCAGCAGCAACCTGATGATGAACTGCTAAAGTCACCCGAAGAGTCAAAGGTACACAGCAAAGCACACCCCTTCAGACCTGCCTACACCAGGCCGCACAGCAGTGACAAAAGCAACAGTGACCATTTTGCGTATTCTTCTGCCTGCTCTTCCTCTTGCACCCACAGTTCAGCACCTGACACTACTATTGCAGCGAAGCAAATAAGCTTGCCAAGCACCTGCTGGGAAGTTTCACTGCCTGCACAGTCTGAGAAGTATTAGAGCTACATCAGAGCACACAGAATTGAAGACAAATATTCCCAGCCATGATTCGCCAAGGATCAACTTCCATCTTTAACACCATACACAGATCATCTGTACCCACAGACACTAGTTCAGTTGTATAGGGCAAGGCTCAGTAGTACAGCGAATTCACATACTTGGGTTTTTTTTTTTTTTTCCTGAGGCACGGGCCCCAGTTCACTTATCTATTTCCTTTAACAAGGGCACTACAGTCCGAAGACATTTCGGGGAGCGTGGGGAAAAGCAAGTCTCCAGAACTGGAGTCAGTGTAACACACAGTGGTGCTTAAGTACCTTTACTGCTGATGCAAGTTTAAGATTTGTATTCACCAAGAAAAGTCAGCCTTATCCACATAGGACTTGAACAAGATTTTTACGTGTTTGGGATTGCAAGAACGCAGACAGTACCTCGGAGTAGCAGTAAGTTACAGCATGCAATTGCAACCTACCAAACAACAGCAAACAGTTTTCAACAGAATTATTTTCTATGCTTCTTGCTGATCTTAGTAAGCAGTTTCACACAAGAAACAAGTCATGATTCGTTAATACGTTTTAAGTTCATGAAAGTGTTTTACACTTTTAAAATGGAAAGCAAAGTTTAATTTACTGTATCAGGAAGCTTTATATGGATCCAGCCTGGCAGAAGTTAAGAATCACTATCTTACACAACAGCTTTCTGTCAGAGCTGTAGAACAACTTAAGATGCTCGCAGAACCTGGCAACGAGTGACATGTAAACAAAGCAGGAAGGAGCTAAGATAAAATATGCATCCCATGTGATATTCCTACAGACCAATTCTCTACCAACTAAGTAAACTGTTCAAAACATACCAGCAGGCCAAGCATGCATAGAGTTAACACCACACTTAATTTAAAAAACTTATTTAAGCTTTATTTGCCTTTCTAGCTTATGCTTGATTAGACAAAGTCTGTTCTACAAATTTACATGCGACTCTGCTGAGCAACAGTCCTACTCACAGGTGACCTTTGGTTAAAATCCAACCAGAATGAGAACTGTCAAGTAAAGCCATCAGGCTGCTGTCAAACTCTGCAAGAGATTTCACTACACTGCACTTGAAAAGGATATGAAATTCTAGTTTTAGTATCCTCACCTATACATGGCCAGATTGTTCTTTTGACAAATTACCTGCTTTTGCCTGGTGATCAAGTCCCAGTCATCTACCAGCCATGGTTTCAGCTCTTCTGGGATTTTCACCTTTACTTCAACTCTGTTCATAAATGTTTCTTCCTAAAAAAAGTGAAGCCAAACCAATTACTTTCAGATAACTGTCCAAGCTAAGAGTCACCCATATTCCTTGTTTTCACAACTGAAATACACCCCTGGACTGAGGAATTACTACAGTAATTCCTGTAGGCTCCACAGGGAACAAGGAAATAGCTTAGTTTTTTCAAGGCCACTTGGGAACCTTAGTTTTGCAAGTTGTAACATTTCACACTGCCAAACTCTAGGACAAAGTATTGCTGTCTGCATTTCTGAGCAAAGCAACCTTCCTGTTTTCTATCAAAAATCCTGCGGGAATCAGAAATACATACACTTTCAACTGTTGGATCTACTCGAGCCCTCTTCTTCCTAGGAGGCTGAGGAGTCTCACTGGTACTGCTCCCTTCTCCGATTCCTGGAGCTGTACAGAAAAAAAAAAAAGATTGGTGGTTTCTGCATTAAAAACAAACCAATAGGTCAGCATCTGTAACATTCTTTGGAAGAATTTTTGGAACCAGCAACTCAGCTTTGCAAATATGTCACATCTTCATCTCAGTAAGAAAACATGGATTTGACTTAAATTATTTCAACAGCTCCATGGAGATATCACTTCGCTTTTAATTTGCAGGAGGTCAAAATCTTAACAGACTGAAACAAGTAGTTTGTGTACAAACCAGAAAAGTATGCATTCTTCCTGACCAGGAGGAAGAGACATTTGAAGTCCAAGAGGTGATAGGAAGTAAACTTAGTTGAGGCAGATTTAAGGTCTTATTCCAGTTAAGAATCCTTCACTAAGGATATCCACTTATATACAAAATAAAAACATACTTACTTTTCTGTTTGTTCTTTTTTGTTTTCCTGCAAGAAGAACACAAATTATTGCAAATATAAAGATAGTGGTACTTAAAGAATCGAAAGTAGAAAGCCAGAAAATTGTCCGCTAAGTTCAGAATAATGAGCGAATACTCAGTGGCCTATGGAGTATTTAGATAAAAGCATTAAAGAAATGCCAGATGTGATTTAGCGTCACAGTTACGATACTACAAGATTTTTCATTTAACAGGTTGTAACTCATCATTTTGGGGGGGAATCACTAACTTAAACCTACAAAACGCCAGAAGGCATGCCAAGAATACATGAGTATTTAAAAACAGTACTGACTGACACTTATGCAAGTAACGTCTACGGATGTTTTATACTTTCCAGGTGCTGTTGGAAAACTACACTAGATTTGTAGGTGGTTTATTTCTGTATTTCAGGGATCACTTAGAGACAGAATATGGGACAAGGAAAGAGAAGCACTGGGAATTATTGTATAAGTCTCAGTCAACTGAATTAACTTCTAGAAAAGTATTGAAAAAACCCACAGTTTTACCATTACAGCAGTAGAGGGAAGTTTAAATAGCACTACCAGAATTATATGCATGAAGCTGCATGGACTGCCTACAATTCCATCATCAACTTTTAAGAGAAGCGCTGGGAATTATTGTATAAGTCTGTCCTGGTTTCGGCTGGGATAGGGTTAAATTTCTTGCTAGTGCTGTGTTTTGGATTTAGTATGAGGAGAATGTTGATAACACACTGATGTTTTCAGTTGTTGCTAAGTACCCTCCTAGTCCAAGGACAGCTCCCATGCCTACTGACTGAGCTGGGTACACAAGATGGGAGGGAACATAATCAGGACAGCCAGCTCAGCTGGCTAATGGGGTATTCCATACCATGTGACGTCATGCTCAGTATATGAATGGTGGGCGTGATCCAGGAAGTACCGATCGCTACCTGGTTATCGGTCAGCGCGGGTGGTGAGCAATTGCATTGTGCATCACTTATTTTGTATATTTTATCATTATCATTATTATTCTCCCTTTTCTGTTTTATTAAACTGTCTTTATCTCAACTCACGAGTTTTTCTCACTCTTACCCTTCCGATTCTCTCCCCGTCCCACTGGGGGGGGGGGAGTGAGTGAGCGGCTGCGTGGTTGGTTAAACCACGACAAAGTCTCAGTCAACTGAATTAACTTCTAGAAAAGTATTGAAAAAACCCACAGTTTTACCACTACAGCAGTAGAGGGAAGTTTAAATAGCACTACCAGAATTATATGCATGAAGCTGCATGGACTGCCTACAATTCCATCATCAACTTTTCAGGGAAATCATGATTACACTTGCCACTTACTAGAAACATTTGGAACATTACTAAATAATGTTGACCCTAATATTTATCTTCTTCCAAATGCTTCTCTGAACTTACTGTTTCTAATTTACACTTCACACTTCTCTAAAGTCTCTATCCTTAGCCCTTATTTTTATTCCAAATGAAAAGCTGTACTTCCAAAAATTTTAAAGACACCTGAAATACAACGCACATGACATGTAAATATTCAGATAGGTCAAGAGCATCAATAACAAAATTAACTGTCCTAACAAGTATTTTTGTTATTATCTGAACTTTGTATATTTACTAACCATTTTCAGAAAATTTTTAATTAAGAGTACTACTAGTCATGTTTCAATTTGCTCACTATTAATAGGAGTCCAGTTAAACCTCTCAAAAAATTGCAGATTGTGTGGATAAAACTCTTTACAAGTACAAGATTATTTCCTTGGGAACACTATGTCAAGTGACTCTTGTATTCAGGCTTTGAACTGGGTTTATCTGGGTCAGGAAGGAGGCAGAGTTTCTAGGAAGGTCTGAAGATAGGAAGAGTAAGGCTTTTTTCAAGCTTCTAGTCAAACAAGCATTAGGCTTAAACTGTGGGCAGAATAAATATCATCTCTCTCCAGGAAGAAGAACAATTGCCAAGTTAAGTCACTGATAACAGACTTGTGTATTGAAGAGAGAGTTTCTTCTTCCAAACCTAGAGTAAACGAGGAGGAACAGGGAGTTCTTTCCAGAATTAAAATCACAAGATAAAAATAATGTTAAGCATTAGTCTAGAAGCAGAGTCTTAAAAAACTGGGACAGGCAATATAAAGTACTTAAAGAACTACCGCAATTAAGTCAGTAAGCCACATCTATGTTACTGAAGCACAAAGTCTAGCATAAACCATTCTAGGCAGTTGCTTGTGCTCTCCCACCTCATTCCTTACATTTCCTGATTCCTTATATTTCAAGTCATATGCCTCTGCTTCAAGTCAAAGCACCCATCTGTTTGCAAAGTCTAAAAGACAAATCTGAGTTAGGCAACAAAAAGAAAGAGCTAAGGTTAAAGACAAAACATTAGCATTTGGCTGATTTTTGATAGCCTGTACAGCAGACTGTCTGGAATAATACTCTTCACCAGGTGAAGGCAGCTGTGCAAGGTGAAGTGTTGCTCTTATGTACAGTAATTGAAGGATGCAGTGCACTCGATGTCCAGGAAGAAGATGCAGCATCTGTATCGCAGAGGTTATAGACAGCCCTACTGATGGAAGTTGTAGCCTAAGATGAGCAGCACATCTTAGATAGCTAGATTCCATTAATCAGACCAAGCAGACTCATGTTGAGACATACAGCTGTTCCTCGTGATGGCAGATAATGCCTTCCTGGAAGCCCAGCTGCTATTCTTCATTCACGTATTTCTCTATTGACTGGCATTTTTCACTGAAAGCTGACAACAAAACTAAAAAGCAGCATGGAAGTTTCAAGGAAGCTTCTGTGAAAAGAGTTTTAATTAAAAGACTGAACAGACATGCCAGGTGCTAAAGTTCAAACTAAAGATCTCCCAGTTCAAACTTAAAGGGTGCATCCCACTGTAGTCAGATATTACCTCCTCAAAGAAGCAGGGCTTCTGATAAGAAGCTAACCCAGCCCCCATTGCAGGGTTTTATTTTAGCAGAACAAGAACATGCAGCTATAACAACAATATTCAACTATTGGGGATCAAAATGCAAGACTGAATTAGAAAGCCAAAAATAAGTGAACTACAACTGACATAACCATCTGAAATTGTATAGAAACAAAATAATCAGTAGAAAACAAACAGTATTACAGCTTACAGAAATGCTATATATCAACGGTGACAGACTCAGAAGGAAAATAAGCAGCCCATGCCACAAGAGCATAATACTGAACTTCCAACCTCAGTATCCAAAACAGGACTGTGTTCACGATCAAATGGTGAAACTAAAGAGGATGCCACGGAAGACAACATACTGAAAGACTGCACTTCACCTTTCTACAGACATTCATCAGAAGAAAGATAATCAAGTATCTGTCACAGAACCTTGGCTACCACCTCAAGAAGCCAGCAATCTTTGCACAACAGATTTGGTGTTAATGCTCAGAGCTCTAAACTGGAGTGTCTTGTGGGACATCCCAGAAAACTGTCAGTCGAAAATAAAAATAGCTTAGAAAATAGCATTCAACACAGACAAATGACATCAGGAAAAAACCAAGACTTTGGAAGGTTTACTTACTCCACAACAGTTACGAGTCCATGACCAGGTAGATAAAGATGTTGTGGACAATAACAAGTATTCTACTTTCCCAAAATCCACGTGCCTTTTAAAGTGACTTAGAGGTCTGTTAGAAACTCCCTACAATAGCTGTTTAAGATATGAGCAGCAGAGAATGAATGTAGCTACCACTTGGTCTCAGGCATTTGAGTTCAATACATTTGCAAATGCCAGAAAAAGGAAATTAGGTGCCAGTTAACTGATAAAACAACAGTTGTAACTAAGCTATACGAAATCACAAAGCCTCTCCTAATACAAGGTGACTAGTAATAAAAAAGTAAATTAAAAGATTCAAATGTGAAAAACAAGTACATTGGAAAAAAGTATGAAATCAGCCACTACTGCTCAAGCAGCTTGGTCAGTAACTTAGCCGTGAGAGGCAGCATTGCTATCACGATTCAATTAAACCATCAAACATTATTAGCAAAAGGATAAAAACCAAAGTCCAGATTATATACACGTATGTCTCCTGTGCCTGGTCAGGCAACCTGGCCTTAGGAGGCACACAATAAAACTAGAAGAGGTAAAGAGAACAAAGAATAGTTGGTAGTATAAAACAGCTTCTATACCAGGAGTAACCAGCCAGGCAAGGGCTTTCTCAAGCTGACAACTGGGCAGAAGAGGGGAAATGTGGTAGAGGTATCACTAGCGATAAAAGGTGAAGCTCAAAGTACTAATCAATCTTTCCTCAAGAAAGATGAAAAAGACCAAAAAAACCAAAGCAGCAGACATTAAAAAGACAGAAGGAGTCATCCCCTTTCCTCCCTTCTTCAACACAGTACTGAATTAAAACGAGAACACGCTGCCACAAGATGATGGGGATGCCAGAAGTCCAAATGGTTCAGAAGTTATTAGATAAATATAAGACAGTCCTACAGAGGGTTATTAAACCCATCACATGGATACAGCCTACAGCTCTGAAGTCCGTTAATTACAGACTGCTAGAAGCAAAAAGGGTATTTGGGGGAGAACAGCATTCTAGACTTGACTCACTTCATTACCCCTAAGCATGTTACTGGTGACCATCAGACAGCAGAAGAGGGTAGGAAAATCTCCAGCTTGAGCTGGTATAGCCATTCCAGTGTTGTTACAGCCCTAGACAACTGGCACGTAGGCAGTGTTCACATGCCGCTTGACATTTAGAGGACTTGAAGTAGCTTGTGAGAGAGATACTAGCTGTGCCAAAGATAGCAGAGGATGCCACAAGAGACATGCAGCAGGAGCATATGCTTTTGAGTAATATGTTCAGATTAAGAACAAGACTTCTATTAGAAGAAAAAACAATAAGCCCCAAGCTGAGATATTGTTTTGAGAGCATCTCTGATGAGACTGCTTACATATATATAATTTAAAAACAGATGCTATTCTCAAATTTGTTATTCAGTGCCATATCTTCCCTCCAGAACACTCTCAGCTGCCCTTCTTATTTTCCAAGCACCCCTTAACTCTGATTGTTTACTGATTTTTTGCAAGTTAATCATATTAGGCCCATCAAAGGTAGCATAAACTCTTAGAGGTTGGAATTCAGCAGAGCTACATATAAAACAGTCTGGAGAAGCCAGTATCTCTACTGTTGTATTTCATTTTTGGCAACCTGCTATAACCATACAAAGTTTTTTTCTATGATAGCTTCTAGTTACCATAAGATGAATAATTATTTTAAAAACAAGTGTATACAACCTGCGTTTCATGCATATTTCTATGTGATCAAATACTGCTTACAAATAGTCTCAAAAGCTTTTTGAACCACTTGCTGCAGTTTACAGAAGCAGTTATTCTGAACAGACTCAAGCCAACAATAAAATACACATTAAGGAGCAGGTTCAAACCTTGCATTTCTAACACCATCTATCGTAGCAGCCTCGCTCCCAAGACTTACAGAAGACATTGCAGTTTGTTACTGATTTCCATTGAGGCAGAACTCCAGGCCACAGTAAGCATGCAGACCAAATGCAACCTAGAACTATCCAGTTTCAAAAATCTGAAGTCAGTTGTCCTCCACTTCTTTTTAAACAGTGGACACACTGAATGCTTTTGACTACTCATATTGCACCCCATCCCAACTGAAAAGGTATACTTTTCAGAGAAACTAAAAACTGGTAGTCCATACTGGCTTTAAAAAAACCAAAACGATATACTGCAGTACTTATAATTGTTAACTGAATTGCTACCAAAGTTTACATTATTACAACTGAGGACTTTAAGAGTCTCTGAAAGAAATCTATGAAAGCAAGGAGATTTGGATTTCAGGATGAAAATCCTGGTTTGACAATCCATCCTTAACTCACCGCGTCGATATTGTAGGGGTCTCCAAACAGCAAACAGTATGCGCTCCATCTCGTCTGAAAAATCTAGGCACAATGGGGGTTGAGTTAAGGAAAGAATGTCAGACCTAGTGTTCAGCCTTAAAGAGAATCTATTTAAGATTCAAAAATTTACCTTTTTAGCAGCATATTATAGTCTTACTGAACATTCCTGGAGGATAAGTTGTGCTTACATTGTTATTTCCTTTCCATTATTGTTTGACTATCTGAAGAATAAGTTTCAAAATACAAGTTACCCTTCCCTCTGTTCAATCCTCCAAGAATGCTACAAAAGGTATATTTTGAGGCCCAAATAGGCTGACAGTGTTACCCTTTTAGAATAGTTGCGTGACCAGTTTCTCCCCCTCCCCACCATCAGTACTTTATGTATCTGCAATGACCTTAGATTTACAACAAGAGAACAACCCAGAAGTTTTATTTTGGAACAGGATTTTGAGATTTTTCAGAAGCCATCTTGCCTTTAGCTGTAAGCAGGATCTGAGAAGCAGTAGTTTGGTCAATAATAAATCAGTATCACAACCCTGCATCACTGCTAGGATAAGTCAAAGTACTTCCTCTCCCTCAGCCGCCAAATAGGGAAGAAAAATAGGGAGACTTTGTTGAAAGAAGCACAGGTCTAATTCAGAAGGATGCATTGGATGCTGGTAATGGCTAGAGACTAGGAGCAAGATCAGTGCAACGAGCATATGGGACCCTGTTATAAATAACTTTCACAATGCAAGACTGCTGTTCTAATGACAACAGTTTTCCGTCTTCCCCTTTACAGCTCTGGAAATCCACCATCAAGGAATTAATTTTCCCAATCAACATGAAACAGAGGTTTCAGAGAATTAACTTATTGTCTGTTTTGCTATGCTGGAAACAACCACCCATGCTTAGGATAGCGATGACAGCGAAAAGCAAAGCTACTCCCTTTCCCCAGCTGGTTTCAACCAGAGAGTAAAGACAGACCTGGTAACATGCTTCCAAGCTTTAGAGTTACACAGAGGCTTAAGATAAAGTCATTTCTGCTGTGTGGGTCTCCCTTGGATGTAACATTATTAGGTGTGGTTGAGAGGATTAAGCCAACTTTGATTTCAAGCACAGGTTAACATTTAGCATTTACTCAGCCAGAGAGAACAACTCATCCCACTGCAATCTGTCTGGACTACCAAGATGACTAAAGCTGCCAGTATGGGGAACCTAATCCTGAAGTTTCTATTGGGATGTTCTCTATAATGTAAATTGTAGACATTTACAATTGAGTCATCACTACCTGTGTCAAAGTCACACATGAAATTAATTCTACTCCCACTGACTAAAATGCAACAAGACTTAGGTGCAACAGCCCCTTAAGCAGCCAAATTAGTAATGGTCATAATTTAGATCTGCTTTAATTAGATTTTAATGACATTCACTAGGAACTGTCTAAACAGACATCTGGTTTGGGTTTTTTTCACCCCCAAATGAAGACAAACAGGTGACTAGGTCCCTGTCAGAGGTCCATGCTGAGCTGACAGAGCACACCAAACCGGTGGTGTTAAAGCACCTCAGAATCTACAGCAACAGACCGCAAGGGAGCACGCATGCAGCATTATGGCCAGATCCATCGGACTCCCCATTCCAGAGACCAAGAGCCAATCTACAGCCTTGGCTAGGCTTTGACTAATCCTAAAGTGAAGTCTGCTTTCAGGATCTAGAGCAAAAAAAACCCCACACAACTGTACCCTCTACCACTGATACATATTTCGTAACATAAAGTTGCCCATAAATGAGACATGAAATCTGAGGCTGCTGCCAAATGCTGCTCTTAGGAATTGATATCGTTTCAGCAGCTTCCTCATGAAGACCAGAATCACAACTGAAGTCAGGAGTTCAAAATATCACATTAGTAATGACCATCTTCATAATTAAGTGAAGTACTACCCCAAATAGAAGAGTTTCACAGCACATGAGCAAAGCAGTAGAGCTGTACTGACTGTATGAGAACCTAAACATAACACCATACAAGCCTATTCTAAAAAACAAAAAGGATGGAATGAAAGAAATCTGACAGTTACATCCTGAAATTATTTTTTCTACTAAATGTCTGAGCTTGCTTCTGGTCTCTTAAGATGCAAAACCATTTTTAAAAGCATATGGGTTTAGTTTTGTCAAAAACAGCAAAACAAAGACTCCTTAAATGCAGTTTTAACAATTGTACAATAAGAAGGCAAGGCATTTTAAGGATTTTATTCAAAAGTGCTTGCACAGCTTGGAAGAACTGTAAAATTCTATATCGAAACCGATTTCACCGAGATACGAGTCTTATGAGGACTCACCACTTTTTGAGTGTCAGTTTGCTAACTTAAGAGGAATAGAGTGCAAAAAAAGTACAGAGTGTTAGTGTCAGTACCTTGATTCAGTATTAAACACTGCACAATCTAAGAAGGCAGTTTTAATAAAATACTTCAGCAAAGGCCTTTTTGATATCACAAAAGTGAAACACAGCTTTTGTATTGTTTCTGTCAGAAGTAATGTAGTTTAGCCTGCAGAACCATTCTAAGAAAAATACTATTTAAGGATCAGTAGTAAAACTGACAAGCAAAAGTTTGGGAGTTTTTTTGGGTGGAGTTTTGGTGGTGTGGGTTTTTCTCGGTTGGTTTGGTTTGGTTTTTTAAATAAAAAACTTCTTACACTTCAACATTTTTCTGCTGCAGACCAGAAGTCTTCTTGCCCGGAGCAGCACCTCTCATCTTTCCCTCCGCATATTGTTCCCTTTAAAAAAAGCGTAAATTCATAAATAAGACTTTAATGGAAAAACAAGCTTGTTTTCCCTCAACGGGTAACAGGTTATGCAAAACATTTAGAGAATGTCTAGTAAATGGCTTTGCAAATCAGTATGTGTCATGAGCAGGAACAAATCCAACTCAGTATCAAGAAGATTTAGGCTTCTTCATACAACACTTAGCAGTAGAACACCCATTTCCTCCCCCTCCCACCGTTCTTGTTATTCTGAATTACATGGAAGCAGCACACTGCTCCTGAAAAATATAAAACAACTTCTCAATAAAAGCATTTCTATTAAAGAAATACAAGATTAGCATTCACAAAAATCAAAGTATTTGTAGGCAGCCTGAAGCTCTCTGAGAAGATCCTTACCACTTAACAATATATTTTAAAGATACTGCACAAGGGTCATTTTTAGCCACCTAATTTCCACATTACAGGATGTACTTGCAGTTAGTCAGGCTGCCTCTCGATTTCATCAACCTATTCTTCCTTAAAACCTCAAGTCACCATTTTAAAACAAAGTAGCAGCTTGCTCCTTCTAAACTGTTAGAGGACAAAGATCAGAACACCTCTGTAAGCCAAAACACCTCAAGAACAAATGAACATATGAACACCTCTTGAAGGCTTTTTTTTTTAAACTCACTAACTTCCCTTGATATTAGTTGTTGGATTGAAGCTCTATAAAAGAATTATTTACTGACAAGGTCTTCTAACAAAAATACTTACTGATTGGCCTTTTGAAGTTCTTTTTGTTTCTGCAAATTGGTATCCACGTATTTGAGCACTCTGCTTTCTGGAACCCATTCATCCCAGCTGAAAAAAAATTTAAAAAATCAAATGATCATTCAAAAACATTACATAATTGCATTTTACACGCAATAGTCAATTAAAAGCTTCACAGAATTTGAGACTGAACTCTGCTTTTGTGTCAAGTCATGGACTGGCACAACTGAAAGTGTAAATTACCAAACGCATTCCCCACTGACTGAAGCTGTAACGATTTTTCTAGGGAAGTGTAACCCTCAGTCATCTCCAAAGAGTTTCCCAAACTTGAAGGATGGGCAATTTAGGAGGGAGGGGACTGTCTTTAATTTAAAAGAAGCATCTCAAAAAAAAAATTCTACTCTTACTAAATTATGGGACACCTGTAGCCATAACTATATTATGAAGCAAGTTTCCTTTATCTATTCCAACATTTTATAGGTTAACAAATTCAGCAATAAGATCTTACTGTAAGAAGAAGAGCTCTGATTTCTGTCTGTGAAGGAAACCAAGATGGCATGAATATTTGAAGAATCTGAAGTGAACGATTTAAGAGAACAGGTGTTGGGGAAATTGCCATTACGAGCAAGAATTCCACTTTGACAAAGAGTGGATTATCTGAGCAATCTGACAATTTATTTCAAATAAAACACATTAAAAGTGGCCAAGTCATTCTAAAGTATGCAAGTTAAAGATCTATTTATAAAGAGTTCTGTGTCATTTTCATTTCATAGCAACAGCTGCCAGTCTGAGAACATCGAGGTGTCAAAACCAATACTACTCCAGGAATACAAGGTCTTCAAGAGTGTTAAGACAAAGCAAGCGTAGCATCCAAACGTTACAGAGAAACACATGTCCAGCTGTACACATTCTAAGACTATGTTTTTAGAATAGTGCTTTGGTCAGATATTTAAGCCACTTATCTTACTCCTGCCTGTACAGCTGCAAGAGACCTTCAAAAGAAGTGCTGTGTAACTGTGCGGCACATTATACTGTATGATGAAGAAACTTTTTTGGTATCCTAACTGTTGATATTTGAAAAAAAATTAAGAAGTCAAGCAATTAACAAGTAACAAAGGACCTTAATTATAGAAACCAAAATTAAGGAGTCATATTGCCCCAGTTGTCTAGATCGTGCAGCAACGCCACTTTTAATGTAGTTAATTGGAAGCTTGAAGGCAAAAAAACTCAAACAGCGCAAGCAAGAAAAGCAGGAGTCACGACATCACTTATGGCACCCTTCATCAGAGATAAACAAGGAGAGGAAGTATCAAATTTATGCTGCCTCATTAATATACAGCAGCCACCATAAGAAACAATTATGCTTCCTGTAACTGTCGGTGTTTACAATAAAACATTTATCTGTCCATTTGGCAGGGAGGGTGTGCGGATGCATTTAAAAAAGTTACATATTAACACATGAAGTTCAGCTTTTAGTCACGTCAGTGAGATCAAGATACTAGTGACTAAGTCTTCACTCGAGTCTGCAGCACTGAAATGAAACAAAAACAAACAGAACAGGAAAAAGTGCTCTCTGAAAGACTTCTGGAGTCTGAAGAGCTGAAGCTTTTAATCACTGAGAAAAAACACTCCACTTTTCCTGAATTCAAAACCTAGTGACAGAACAGAATTCAAATGAAAGAAAAAAAGACAAGTACATAAATGCAATAACCTGAAAGTATTCACCTTTAATAGGCTGAACTTTTATTTCATACTTCAGAAATCTCTCACCTAGAATCCTACCATTTTTCCAGAAGGGAAAAGAATCTCTAACTTTACCTTAGCATGAGAGGCAAGAACTGAAACACAGTCTAAACCTGCCCCTGTGAAGGATTAAAATAGACAGCCTTTCCCATTCTGAACACACAGCCTTCACTAAGGCATGCTTCTCCAAATCTTTGCTACCAAACTTTGCTGCCAAAAGTAAGTACACTGTGTATTTGAGTAGAGAGTTTTGCTCCACCTCAGTAAAGGTTGCCTCTCCTACCAACACATAACAAGGAAGTTTTTGTACTAGGTATTTCTGCCAGGGAGGAATTACAGTAACTATTTTCAAACTTGAACAAACAGAACGCTATAGTCTACTGACAGCCTAAGCTAGTTTGCCTATACAACCAAAGCTCTGAAGGAAATGGTGAGTTAGGCAATGTTTTCTTTGTGTTACTATAAATCATTGGCTTATGTATAAAAGTCATTTAGGTCAATTTCAGAAAATCTCCTATCGACACAGCCATGGTAGTGCTAGTCCATCAAGCTCGCATTCAAACTGACAAAGCTTGCATCTTCCCACAAAGGAAAAAGAAATACTGCTTTCATTTTATGCAATACTTACTTTTTATTCCAACCACTGTAATGGATAAAGTATTTCACTTGCTTGTCCTTTATGGCAACCTTTACACACTGGAACAGAGAAGAAAGTTCAGTCAGTACCAATGGGAACAGAGATCTGAAGGAGTTTTGCTTTTTTAGCTTTCAGAGTTTAAGCATGCAGAGATTTCCATGCAAGCGATTGAAATACTGGCAGCTATTTCACAGCAGAAAGTTAAGTTCTCTAACACAAGTTACTGCCTATTTACAGATTTGGAAGGACTAGGCAAACAAGCGACTCTGCTCAGCTATCCAAAGGGACACCTTCATTCACGAGAAGGATCAGAAACCCCTGAGGATGACCAGAAGAGTAAACAAGCAGTCACTTCACTACCCCCAAGTTAGCCAAAAGCCATTCACTAGAGAGCTTGTTCACATGCAGGCCCCTACCTCACAGACAGGTAAGCTGGCTGAAGTAGAGGAGTCTTCAAAAGTAAAATAAATAATATGGATCTCTACAGCCACAGAGAGAGCATTATATTCAGTAGAAAGAGTTGCAGTAAGGGCTTTTTCTAGATTAAGAATGTATACATGAGGTAAATAAAAACAGTTATTTCCATCAAAAGACTGGCCTATGAATACAGTAACTTCCTCATAAAATGACCATTAAAAAAAGAGACCATTAAAAGAGGGAACACATACATAACAAGATTGCTGCAACCACTCCACAATATCACTCAGATTCAGAAGTGCCCCTCACAAACTTTTCTGGGTTATAGTTTAGCACAGCCCCACTCGCAGCCTGCAAGACCCTGCCTCAACTCAGAGGAACATGTTCGGGTGAGCTGGAACAACTGTGCACGCTGCCCGATAACAACACAACTTCCTCCTACCCCTGCAGTCTGGCACGTAAGAGCTCAAGCTACCACATCTATATAAAAGAAAAACATAGCCAGTGACATGCCCCTTCCTGCAAAAACACAGCCAGAACAGAAACTACATAACCCACCTCATGTCCCTGAACTTCTTCATTATACCTAATTAAATCCACCAACTCCTGCTTGGATAAGGCACTTCATCCAGAAAGGTATCAAGTCTTGCTCTGGATACATAGAGACACAGATGCCACTGTACCACTTTAACAGTGAAATAATGAGGGTCCCTTTTTAAGGACTTTTTCCACTGAAGTAAAAAATTACTCGTAAAAGCCATAACTGCTATTTTCTTGCCATACTAATCGTTACCTCTAAGTATTTGAGAGGGCAGAGCCCTCTGCTGTACAGCACCTTCTCAAGACTTTTGTGGTGATTCCTCCCTGCACCCTCTCCAATTAAAAAAAACTTAATTGTCAACATAGAGAGGAACATCGTATTTCAGTACTAATCTCCAAAATGCCACATATGGAACTTAAGCTCAATCTCATCTAGACTTGCAACTAGGAGTAAGGATATCCTAATCTTGTTTGATATACTGCTGCACCAGTGGCTCATTGTGACAGTCCTGGAGTTAAAGCCAGCCAAATACAAACTGCGTGCTTAAGAAGTGTTTACATGTTTCGAAGAATGTAAGTGAGCACGAAATAAAAGAACATTCAAATATAGTTCTGTACCAAAATATTTTCTTTCCTGCTGGAGGTTAGAAGTGTCTTAAGTGAATCTCATTTAACTCTGCATTGTACAAAGATGTACAGTTACTGTTTGTCATAGTTTTTCATACTGCTCTAACACACACAAGTGCTTTTCTGATCACCTTGCTATGGGAAGCCAAGGATATGGTCATCAGGAACGAAATAACTTATGTATTGAGAATCACAGAAGAAAAATAGATCAAAGGAACAGGAGGAAGGCTAAGTTATTATTCACTACCACCTACGAAGTATCTTTGTAAAATTAAACCCAGTTCCTTCTGCCATTGCAGGAGCCCAGAAGGATCCAGACTCTCAACATAAATAGCCAGCCAAAAGCTATCTTGCCAACTGGGAAGTCCCTTCTAGCACCAAGCTGGCGGAGCCAGTTCCTGCAACACTCGTTCCACCCTTGGGTAAAGGAGAAGAGGGGCACAGCACGGAGAAGCACACGACTGTAGCAGCTCTGGGCTATTTAATTGACCAAAGAGTTAAGACTGCTGCTAACAGAAGTCTGTTTTCACAAAAACAGAAGCCTTGATTACTCTCCTCTCTGTACTAGCACCTGGGCAGGCACTGGCAGAAGACAACACTCTGAGCATACATTCACAACGACCTTGTCCTCCAGTTCTAGAGCAAGGGAGAGAACAGAGTAGAATCACTAAAGTGAAAATGTTTAAGACAAGCACGTCCCCTGTCAATGCTCTGGATGTTATTTTAACATTAGAAACACTAATTGCTGATAGCATGAAAAGAGATGCCAAGTATTTCTAGCTGCCTCCCTACTACCACCTTTCTGAAGTTGTCCCGCCAGTTAACATTTACTGACACTAAAACCTAATGGATTTAAATCTGTTTAAGGTGCCCCAGGAATTTCTGCAAGTCTTCTAATCCACACAGCTACAAAAGCCCTTTATATCAATTTCAGAGGAAGTGGAAACAGGCAGTCAAATTAGGAGCCATACGGTCAGTGAAACAGGTGGCACAGCAGTGACATCTGCTTAAGGCCCACAAGAAAAGCACATCATTGAAAGTGTGGCAGCAGAGGCCTGCCACTGAAGCAGTAGGGATACTCCTCCAAGTCACAGATTTGCAATGCATGGTTTCTGCAGTTAAAAAAACCAGAACTGAGAATGCCACTTCCTTTGTTACTTTAATCCAGCATTATCTTCTGCAGCGTTGTCCCATTTGAAGACCACTGATTGTACTCAGCCACCTACATCTCTGAGGAAGCTCAAACTGCAGCTAACTTACTAGCTCATGCATTAGCACCAGCATCAAGTCCTACGGGCAAAAATTCTTTCCAGTGTTCTGGGAACACAGGTGTATCAGATGTTCAACACATAAGACCATCCGGCCTTTAGTAGTTTACCAGAATAGCTGCATAGTACCATTGGGTTTTCTGAAATTTTTCTACAATATAGAGCTCCAGCATTTAAAACTAATTAATTTCTTATATTATCAGGTTCTCCTTCATTTTAGTTTCAGTCCTTAATCCTATCTAGTGAGGCACAGCAGGTAAACTAATACAATTCCTTATTTTCTTGTGGAACAGTCAGAACTGTCTGCAGCAATAAGCAACCACACATACCTTTGCTTCATAAAGGAGAGGTCCATGAAAACAAAGCACTCGTTCACCTGAAAGAAAGTTGCAGACAAACATCTTAGAACACCACCAATGTGCCATTTCTGTAAAATATATGTCATCAAGTGCAACACAGAATGAATCCAGTGCCAACCTAGAAAGAAATTCAAAGGCAGAATACTGATTTGAGAAGCAGGCTGGTGTTTGAGAAGCAAATTCAGTCTCGTACAAAATCAGAGCTCTGATTATTTAGGCCATGAAGCAAAGATTCCTGAGGACCTCCCTGAAGAGCACTCATGCAAGGACAGCTGCATGCAACCTTGTCCAAGCCTGCCCAGAGTTTTGCAGAACAGCCAGTTACTTCAGCAAACAATTGGCACCAAAACTTACAGTCCTACCCATACTTCCAGCCACCGCCAACTCAAGTTAGACACCCTTGCATCCTGTTGCAAGGCTGGAACAGAAAACTCCTTCAAAGCCTTGAATTTCAGATGCAGACACCAAAACTCACTGGCTCGATACAAACGGACTACTTCAGCCCAAGTACTCAAGCAGTAAGCAGGTAAAACTGTCTTACTGTAAGGGATTCTTTAGTCTCCATGATATTGCATTTTGATTCAGAGCAGGAAATTAGCTCTCGTAAGAGATGGCACCTCTGCATCTTAAGCTTCTGACACAAAGGAAAGCCAGTGTTATTAGTACCCCTTTTCCTGCAGGAAGTACACCACCTGGTATTTCTAGTTCAATGAAGTCAGGAAGAGAGAGACCCCAACATTGTTTCCACAGTCCAACTTGTGGGACAGAAGAATGCCAGGTTTGTGAAACAGCAAGAAAAACTGTTCACTTTGTGGTTTTTAAGTAGGAAGAGATTGTTCTTCAGTCTGTTTTTTTTTTCCTTAATGGCAAGGTCTTACTGTGCGGTTACATTGTGGGAATTTGAATGTACTTAACACAGGATATCTGAGTACAGATGTTTCCTTCTTGAAAGCTGCAGTGCCTCACATTTTCAGAGAGACAAGCTGCATAATGCACTCCAGGGTGTAGCACACATCCAGTTCTTGCCACTATTTCCAGGACATACAGGACAGAAGAAAGCTGTCACAGTCACCATGTGCAGGCTGTACAGTACAGGTATGCAGGTACTTATTCAGTCCCCTGACTGGGCTGGGAAGGAGGTGTGCAGAAGCAGGCTGTCTCACCAGTAACACAAGTCTGGACGCCTTCTTCCTTGCTCCTTCCCAGCTTACTGCAGACATGCAGAAGGCCTCTCCTCTGAATCTACAGACCATTCTCTCCTACAGCTGCAGTGAAACACCCAAAGACAGTATTTGCAGGAGAACAGCTCTTTAGCTGAAATAGCTGGTACAAAATACAGGAACGTGCTCTGTTAACACCCCTGACTGCCAAGCTACATGGAGACTTTCTGTTGCATACGAACGGCACCTGGCCAGCGCATACTGCTCGAACATCAGCCGGGCTCTGAACGGGCACGTCTTCTGGCCTCACCACACCGTCAAAAACTTCACCTGAGGAAAAGCTTGCGGAAGTCAGAATTCAACCGCCCACTCCTTTGACTGTTTTACAGGCAGAGTATTTGTAGAAACAAGAGGTTCTCAATCTGTGGATCAAGGATACAACTACCAAGGAAGCCCTCCCATCGGTATCAGAGTGGCAGGCTAGCTAGCATCTTCATAACAGACCAGAAAACACAGAAGTGTCATCAGCATCGGCAGAAGAAAAATCTGCCTCAAGCAACTCAGAAGTTGAATCTGACATCTCAGATCCTTTTGTATTTGCTTTAAAAAAAGTCAGCATCAAGATGCAGAACACCTGAAGTACCTACAACTCTTAAATCGTATTTGTCCAAATGCTGATCTCATTTCTCATGCCTACATAAAAACATCAGTCCCTTCGTTTCAACGGGTAGACTCATACTTCTAGCTTGACATTTAGGTTTTCCTAGCTCTCATAGGTTTTCACAATAAATTCAGTCTCCTCCTCACCCTCTGCTTTGTGAAAAATGTCAATATGGATAACTTCTAAGTATACTTCCCACTCTTAGATGTACGTTCAGCTTGAAAAATCTACAATTAAAATAATTTTCGCTTGTCATGCTGTGAAGGGCCACAATAAAGCATTTAAGTTTTAGGCCTACAGGAAGCTTTATTTACTGTACTTGTCTCCCTTTCAGTGTTACAGTTGAGATCACACACATATTTGCATTTGTGGAAAAAAGCCTAAAAATTTTAACTTCTGTACTAAATTTAGGTTGCTCATATTCCTACAGCTGTGAACATAATTTCAGCCTGGAATTCTACTTAAGTTTTAGTTTCTGCAATTCACTTGATTTTACATCAATTATTATAATGTGAATTATACATTAAAGTCTAAATTATTTCTGCAGGTTAATAATACTATTAGCATTAACGCATGGCATGGAATGCTGATGCACGATTGAACATGCTCTGACATAAGCAGCCATGAAGCACATACAATTGCAGTGTTGGTTAAGCTACCCAGAATGGCCGGCTTCCAGCCATTCTTTTGCAAAATGCACTTTTAAAGATAAATCATAAACGTGTGGGAAGTCCTGCTTAGAAGCCAAACTGAGGGAGAGAAAAAAATGAAGTAAGTTTTCATTTACCATTGTCTAGCATTTTCATTTACTGATATTAGTATCAACCACTGCCATTATCTAAAAATCAAAATGTATGCAAAATAAGTCTCAGAAAAAGCATAATCCTAACCCTTATTCACCTAAAAGTATCTGGTGCTTTGCTGTAAATATGGATTCCACCACAACTGCCAGCTGTAGTCCAAATACTGCCCCACGAATCCTCCTGCAAGAGGACCCCTAACTGAGCACCCTTTCAAGAAAGAGTAAGTAATAAGCATGTTTCAAACTCAAGAAAATAAAAATCCTGACAGACTTAGGAGATTTCAGCAGTTTTAATGCCAATGAATGTCCATGCCTGCAAGAAAATGAAGCATATTTAGAATAACAGGGGATAGGAAAGCCCCACGCCTTATTGGTAGGAAAGATGAGAAACAGGAAGAAAAACAAAGACCACAGGAATTCTTTTTTTTCCACATATTCTCACACTGTTAGGGCCGAGCAGTGAAAACCAAAACCCAAATAATCCCCTGGGCTGAGGGATCACAAACACCGCAGTCCAAACCCGGTCTGGCTGAAGGCCTTACTGAAAGCTTGCCCCAGAGCCACGAGCACTGTAAGATGGAGCACTGTAATTATCCTCTGCTTTATGACAAAGGAG
>NW_009232100.1:0-1078 GCF_000690835.1 Fulmarus glacialis
GGGAGCGCCGCGGCCGGCGAGGGGAGGTGCGGAGCCAACTGAGGCCCCCGGGGCGGGACAAAACCCCGGCAGTGATGTTACTGCCCCTCGGAGGGGGCCGGAGGGCGGGGGAGGAGCGGAGGGTGGTGTAGGATCGTGCGCCGAAAGTGCCTTGCTCCTGCGTCGTGCGGCCGCCATCTTAGTCTCTGGAACTCCTACGGGGGCCTTGGGAGCGCAGCCGGCCCCCGGGCCTGGCCGGGGCCGGGGCCGGAGAGGTCGGATGGGATGGGGAATTCTGCTGATGGCTTTTTTCCGAAGTCAGTTTCTTCCTCTCACAAAGTAAAAATACAACTTCTCAGTCGCCGCGTGCTGTTTATATCTCCAAAACAGGGTCAGGCTTTTTCAGCCACCCCATAAGCGAAGCTCTGTGAATTTCTTCAACAAAACGCAAATGGTTTCCTGGCATATGGAAACAAAATTTTCATGCTGTCGTGTGTGTAAATCTGGACTAGGTAGTGCTGTTTTTCTTAAACTTCAGCTTTTTACTGCTGCTCGGAAGTTGTTAATGCAGATCTTTTAGGGGGTTTTGTAGCAAGATACTTGTATCTCTGGTCATAGACACAGTTCCTGGCTTTATTTGCCTCAAATTACAACATACTCCTGATGTAGTTTACCTTTTCATTATTAATATAGCATCTCAATGCTTAATCCACTTCAACACAATTGTTGGTCAGAATGCGCTCTTAAGAATGATGGATAGTGCTTAACTGCTAATGCTAATTGCAATATATACCTTTAAGTTACAGACTTTCCACAAGATTTTTGTTAATTTTACAAATTTTGAATTATGGAATATCCATCCCATTGTTAACAGGAGGTGGAAAAAAGGACAAAAGAAGATGTGTTGAAATTCTTAATAGCAGTTTGATAATCGTTCCAAACTAAGATTAATTAATTGAATTCTGTAAATCTTTAAATTCTCAAGAAGTTAATTCTGAAGCTAGAATGTCCAGAGATCAAAGAGAGCTAGGCATCCAAGGGAGGATTTGGGCTTGAGTGCCCAAAGGGGTTGAACCTCATGAGGTTCAACGAGGCCAAG
>NW_009232101.1:0-23171 GCF_000690835.1 Fulmarus glacialis
ACAAAAATGCTTTTTTTTTATCATTCTCCACTTCTGGACTGAATGATGATGGAGACACATGATTGGCTTGGTGAAATCAGCCACTTAGCAACACTAGGACCAGATGCCCATGCAATAGAGTGCCAAAGCAGAGGGCTGGCGTCCTCTGCGGCTTGGACAAATGTCTGGGTTTAATGAGTCCATGGCAGCCCTGTCTGCAGAAACTTCAGGGGCACGATCGCAGCCCACGGAGAGCTGCACCCAGTGGCAAAGCCTCGGGTGGCAAATTTGGGTGGCTGCTGTATATCATCCAGCCGATATTCTGGCAAAAGTGTTGGAGAGTTTTTGCAAGTGTCCTGGCAAAAAGCACAGTTTTTGTGTGCTTGCCTCATTTTACTAATGGGGACAATCAGCCCACAAAACAAAAAAGAAAAAAAAATCCAAAAAAAAGCAGTAGTCCTACAGTCATACTGGTGACAGCAAAGAAGTTATATTGTGCAACTTGTGCGTGTTCCATTAATTCTTGTTTCGTCTTTGTGGGGATTTCAGTGTTTACTCCATAACAGAGATCTGCTTCATGTAGCAGCTCAGTAGCTTAATGTGATTGCACTGCGAACCACTTATTTAAACAAAAAAGTAAACTTCCAACCCTCCTTTCTGGGGAGAAAAGATTGAAACTGTGACTAAATTAAAACCACATTTTCAAAGCAGAAAGGAAATACAAAAGCTCAAAAGATATTTTGTATCTAAATTCATGGCTTTTAAGCCGAGTTCATGATTTTTGGTGGCTGAGAAATGTTTTTTGAATGTTTGGTGACAAAACTTTTATTCAGAACTACATTTAGTGTTAAGAAAAATTAACGTATTGCTGAAAGTAATTCTTAGCAGCCAGTCAAGAAATCCCTCTGTGTGGATGCTCTAGTTATCTCCATAACTTTCACAGGTCCGTCTATTCTATAGTGACTGAAGCTCTGAATAAACAACCATTTGATAACAAAACTTTGCCACTGATGCCCTGGGTTGATTTGAATCATAATCCACCTGGAAAGACACAGTCCATGTGGTTGCACGAATTTTATAGCTGCGTAATTTTCCAACACATGTTGGTGAAGGAGTCAAAGCAGCAGCATGACCTTTCATCTTCCATTCCTGCATGGGCTTTGTGAGCAGTTGGCTGGCGCTGAGGAGATCGGGGCTGAATTTCCAGAATCTGCTTCAGATTTTCCTGCCTGTTGGTGAACAAATCCCTGCAGGGATATCTGTGTAGGAAATTCTTCCCTACATCTCAACAACATGCTCAGTACTTCTGGTTTCTTAGACTCCATGAGGAGGTGTAGCTGGGTTGATAAATTGTACTTGGGAGCACCGTAGGGGCTAAGGACAACCAGGACCGGGCTGCAGCAGGCAGGGATCAGAACCGGAAAAGAGGTGAAAGCAGCAACTGTATCTGGAGCTGCCTACCATGCGGAAAAGACGCTGGATCCTGAAGGTCAGGCCTCGGACATGTGGGGAAAGCTGTGAAGACACATATTGTTGGAAGCTCTCGTTGCCACAAACATTCATCTGTCACTTATTAAACTGTGAGAAGAAACCTAAATTGCAGCTGAGCGGAGTTACAATGGCTGATTATAATACAGAGCAGAGTATTACTAGCAACAAAGGCCCTAAGCATATTAATTCATTCAGCTCATTGCATTGTGTGTAATTCTTGCTTACACTTGCTGTCATGCAATAGAGTTAAAATTTACAATCTTATTTATGTGAGAAGATATTTTTATATATACTACTTTGTTAGCCATTTTGCTTCCTAGTAATTAATCAAATCCCCAGAGAAGTATCATGTTGGGGAGTGCGGATTTATTTGTATTATTAAGCTATTCTAGCAGAGCATTTCTGTGTGGTAACAGCTCTGTTACAATATGGCCCACTTGTTTTATGACAAGTTACAATTTTCTTGTAATGTTAACTGCAATTCATCTCAATAATTATGCTAAATTAAGTACTCATGCACATATAGAAATAAACATTAAATACATTAAAATAAAGCGAGAAACATAATTTAATCTCTCAAACTAAATAGAGCAGGGATTGCTTAGCGGTCCTTAACTCACCCATCTAAGCCTGGCTGAAGAGCCCCAGGGCTTTTAGGTTTTGGGGACGGCGGGGGCACCCTGGATCTGGGAAGGACTTTGTGGGTCACTGATTTCTGCCACCTTCTAGCAAAGCTGCAGCCCTTCCTGCTTTTGGTGTGCTCGAGCTCCCCCCTGCCCAGGCCCGGCTGCGCAGCCCCACAGCCCCCGGGGACTGCCCCGGAGCCTTGCTGCTCACACGGCTGAAGGTCTCCTTGATCTTCAAATCCAGAAGCTGGGAGATGTTACGGTCATGCCTCTGCCTGGGAAGGCTGCCTCTGCATCTCTGGAGAGGTGGGTTTGGGGAGAGCCCCATGCTGCAGCCCAGGGCTTGCTACAACTCCCATCCCGCTCAGCCACGCTGAGCACTGGGATGGGGACTTGTGAAAACTAATCAGAAAAGCAGTGGCAGTGCTAGGACTGACCTCAGCTTCTCAGTAGACTCCACATCCCCAGCCACAGGTCCATCCTTGGCTACTGTTTCCATTCAGTAGTAAAAGCTCCTGGGGAAGACTGCTGGTACTACGTGGGCGGGAGGAGATATTAAGAACACAGGGGCTGTGTGTTTGCCCCACATAAGTGTCTTTTGTCCCTGGTACAGAAAGTTGATTGCAGAGGGAAGACAACACTCTGCTTACTTTTAGCCAGCAGAGCTTTGGACAGAGTCCTGTTGCCGTGACTGGCTAAAAAAAATACAAAATATTGTGTCCCGCCAAGGAGTGTGGTTTTGCTTATCATGTCCAAGGTCTGGAAAGCAAAGATGTTTTGTGCTCACTGCCATGATCTGCACACCTCACAGGAGAGAAGGGGGCTTGCAGGGCCACCCAGGTGATGGACGTTGTGTGGAGCTTGCAATTAGGAATTACTGCCATTAGGATGGCACCGAGGAATCCTAAGGCCAGTGCCACCAAGCTAGACTCTCTGCAAAGGCATAGCATGAAGGAAGTCTCATGGAGTCTACAATATTGGCATACACGCAGAAGCAGAGAGCATTAGGCACAGCCAAGAGCGCTCACAAGGCATCAGCTGTGTGGCCAAGTCCTAGGGAGGCTTGGGCACAAAGCACATCTCACCCCCCTGTGCCTTCCCTTCTGGACACAACGATAGGCAGCGAAAGCTGTTTGACTGGGGAAAAGGGTGGCAAGGAACTGGGAAGGAAGCAGGAGGGACAGTATGTTATCCTATTGCTTTGGAAAGTTGCTTAGCCATCCAAAAAGGAACTGTTAAAAAAGCCTGAAGGTAGTTACTGAATCCACTGTCAAATCCTTTGTAAATGCGCTGTATGCTGCTATCCGTTTTTCTCTCTTTCTTTTTCATTACTGTTGAAAAGACTTGTATTAAAAAAACTTTCAGAGAGGATTGTGTTCAGGATGGCACCTCTTTAAACATCCATCACGAAGCATGCCTCGGCTGAGGGTTAGACCCTTGAACTGTGCACAGTCTTTGGAAAGGCTGCATCTTCCCTCCCCCGAGAAGGAAGGTGGTGAGGGAAATGCACAGGAGACCCTCACCTGCGGCAGGTCTGCTGTGAGCCATTCGAATCCACAGCATGTTTTTCTTCTCCCTCCTTTGAACAGAGGAGAGGTTTCCCTAGAAACCATTTTTCTGGTAAATAAAGTCACTGTTCATAGGTAGATTTGCTTTAATGGCCTCAAAACATAATGACAGGTTATGTGCCTTTGACTGTCACTGTGGAAAGGAAACAGTGACATAAAGGAAATAAGGCAAAGACCACAGGAAAAGCAAAATACTTGGAGATAGAGATTTTCCAAGATCTCTTGCTTCATGCACGTTTCCATCATCAGAATTACCCAGCTGGCCAGCACTACGTCTGTCCCCAGCACTAGCTAGAGTCACAAAGCCACATGTAGTGACTACATGGTCACCAGTCACAGCAAAGCTGCATTGTCCCATAGCTATGACTGGGACTACGCTATCATCCCAAGAGCTGCAGAAGAGCGTGGAGCAGTGCACGACACCATGCTCTTTCCATGATACAACACTTTCTTCTGTCCGTAATTACAAGCTGACACATCATTATTATCATCCCAAATAAAGTAGGGATTTCGGGATAAATAAATATTTTATAGTCATTCACTTTTCCAGAAAAAAAATCTAGCCAAATGTCTATCTGAAACATCTCTTCCTCATTGCCCCACCAAGCTGAAATGAGTGTTGGCTTACTCTATTTGCTTGCCTGGAAGCCAAACTACCCCCTCAGATACAAAGTACCCTATGCTGCACAATGAATTATATAAACACATTTGCCTGAACATGTACTGGGTTTTTTCATTGGTTTTTTTTTTTCTTCCTTTAAGTGGAAGAGCCATTGCTGTGCCTAAAAAAGACCTATACTCTATTTTTTTAAGCAATTATATAATTTTCATACATTTTGTCATCTAAGAACAGAAACACCATCAAAGATAAAGCCTTGGATGACTTCAGGCTATAAATGGACATCATGTTTGAGATTGCTCCAGCTTGTGAGTCTGAATCTGGGCTGCTTTACTTGATCTATTCATCATCACCTACCAAGGAGAGACCAGCGGGTGTGTTCAACATCTGGGAATTATTCTTCACGACCTGATTTTTGCTGTAAATGCATTTTCTGTATGATCTAAAAAATAAGTAACAGCATCTTTAAGAAACAGACAATCGCTTGGAGCCAGGCTTGGTCATAAGGCACCAAGCGGTCATGCACACACAGCTTTGCCTACCTATGCTTTGTTGCCATGAGCATTAGTTTAATTGGGTTGAGAGTTAGACTAATCCAACACCATACCCAGAGCAAAATCCTACTAAATTCAATTTTCTTTCATTGCCATTCAAAAGTTTTAGATGTATGAGGAGTTTGACTGATAACAGTTGAGGCAATGGCTTAATGTACCACATTATTTATTTATTCCACCCACCCTTCTCAATTTTTTTTGGCTGTTTACCCAGGTAAAGGCATAATCTTAATTAAGACTGAATCAGGGGCAGAGTAGAATCCTGCAGGCTATTATATAGTGTGTGATATAAAGCAGCAAATAAACAAGCATGCTGCACATGTCTGTAATTACTGTGCTCAGCTGTATAGCGTAGGTGAATTGGCTTTGCCTTCCCCACGTCTGTTCTCTGCAGCATCCCTGCTTTCTCAGCTGCACTGTAGGATCTGGAAACCCTTCCCAAGAAGGGTGACTCGTTTTAGGGGAATCAGTGAACATAGCTCCAGTCGAAAGGTCTTTCTCCCTGATGACTGTAGGTGGGAGCTGGGTGATGGTTGCCAACCACCAGCCAGCTGGGAGGACATCCCAGCCTGGCTGACAGGGAGAGTATGTGGCAGGAGAACATATGGCACTTGTACGTCCATAAGCCACGTGTCACTGCTTAGGATGTCCCTTAGGAGCGCAGGTTCACCTGCAGATACTACCGGTGCAACTGGTTTTGCTCTTGACAAATGGCAACTGTTTTGCTTTCGCAGTTCGTGCACACATCCAGAGACGCTGTAAGACCAATACTCCCTCCCTGGCTGAGAATGTTTTTCCGTTTCACGTTTCTGTGGGAAGCATTGTAATTGTTGGTTTGAGCTTGACTGTTTTCAGTACAGCATATACCATGCACATTTCAGTTGTAAAAGTTTCTTGCGTCAAATTTCATGTACTGCATAGGTGAAAAGAACTTCTCGGGGATATGTTGCTCTACAAATAATGACATATGTAATTATAAACATCTTACTGTCTTTGAGCAAGTAGTCAACTATTTTCAGACTCTGAATTTTATTTTCAGGATTGACCCTATTAACCACTGGTGCTTCACATTCAATAATTCCTAACCAAGTTCTCAGATCACTCATTTTTGTTTACTGAATTTGATTATTTTGTTTTCCAAACTGAATCTGACTTAAAATTGAAGACACCTTTGTCTTATAGGTGTTCAGTAGAAAGGAGCTGTGAAATGTTTTGAATCAATTGTGTTTAGATTTGCAGTAAATTAGATTACTTGCTTTCAAAACTAATTAAATCTATTGTAAGAGGCTGAATTAAAGAATCTATTATCCTTTAAAGTTTTCTGTTAGTGTTAACACTGTCCTGAAATACTCCGTGCTTCCTAAATGCAGCTTGGGTATTGGAAATTACATCAGTACCCAGAAATCCATATTTCCTTGAGAAGTTTAGAATGTGTTTCAAATGCAAATCAAAATAAACAAAACCATTAGGTCATGAGCCTTTGCTGATGAGCAGTTCTGGATTATTCTGATCTTTGGCGGCCATGTGCAATCTCTCTTTCTCCAAACAATAAATGGCATATCGAGCTGCACACCAGTAGCTAAACCACCATATACTGTTACGCTTCACCAGTCCGGAATACAGTAAATTGATTATTTCCAATGTATTTGGAAATGGTGATTGCTCAGTGCACATGAGATACTGAAGTTTGCTATTTTTGTTGCAATTTTCTCATTTCTTCAAGCTTTGCTCAATTATTTTCATTCCCAGTGCTTGTTGATGCCCATTGTAATGAAATGCCAAAAATGGGTGTCCAAATGCTTTTTCAAATACTGTAATTAACTCTACATTCACATCAGATACATTTGGTGTGCCATCTGTTACAACACATATAGTGTTTGATGTATCAATATCAATTTCAAATGATCATTTGCACTATTGCTTCACAGGCATTCTCACCCTTAGTTGTCCTCAGAAGTTTTAGCAACTTTACTAATTCTTCTTTCAGTTCAGTGCAACTTTCAGATGTTTTCATCTAGTCAAATGGAAGGCAACTCACTTTTAAGTTATTTCATAGGTAATTTTAAATTCATCAGTCATGTCTAATTCTTTATATTCCAAACATATGTTTGACACGTTATCTAATTTTGTTTTTGTAATGTCCAGTCTCCAGGTAAGGACTTTGCACAAAACACATTGTTTCTTTTATGTAATTGCCATCAGATACAGTTTTCCATAGAAAGCCATGCAGCATGCCAGTTGATAGCATCCTGAACAATATTGTTGCTACTGCAGCCCTCCACCACTGAGGCAGTGCAATGGTAGATATATAACTACATGATAGATAGATAGATAGATAGATAGATAAGATATCTATATGTGATAGATATGTAACTATAACTAAATACGTAGGTAAACTAAATTTAGTTCATGTAATAGATTAGTTAATTTGCTTTTCTTCTTCCACTTTGGCGTCTGACATGAAGGTTAAAAACAGGGAGAAAACCAGCATTTACACTGAAGTTCTCACTAACATTCACATTACCCACTTAACTTCACATACTTTTAGCAACACCTGCATAATATCCTTTTTGCATCTAGACCTCAAAACTCCTCAGAGAAGAGATGAGTATTGTTGTTATTTCCACATGAGAGGGCACTAACCGGACCCCTGGAAGGCTGGTGGCAGAGCTTCGCGCAGAAGCGAGGTTTCCCAAGCCCCTGCCATACTCACTAGGACACCTTGCCCTCCACAAAGCCTGCAGCTCATCACTGAGGATCTGCAGCAGGGAATAAAAGATCTGTCATTATGGTCTTCTCTAAAAGGCCTTTTTTTAAATCTGGAGTAGCTTCACAGATGTAAAAGCTAGCTTGAATTTATGCTCCTGCAAGAGCAGGTAGAATTAGGCTCCTGCTGACGCCTGCAGGGCCCGAGCAAGGGGATGAAGACACTCTGGTATCAAAATCAATATTGACACTGCACAAGGCAGCTACGTTAGAGAAGAATAAAGACTTTTTCTCTGCTATTTGGTGACTTTAAAACCATCTTAAGGAGGAGGAGGGAGGGAGATTTTTCTTTCAACAGATTCTTAAAGGTGAGAATTTAGATAGCTACAGAAGAAGGTCTTGTTAAATCAGCATAGCTCTGACTAATGAACAAGAGTTAGGGAGTTTAATGACGGCTTAGCTCACCATTCCTTGCAAGGCTTTCCTGCTAGGCTGACTCACAGCAGCAATCCACCGGGAAGGGTGCTGCCTCGGGGACCATTACAATGAAACCATGGGATTCCTACAAACAATTTACTCTGTGGGAAAATCCCCCTCTTGGAACTACTATTCTTTCCCGGAGCCTTGTTTGACTTTTCATTGCCGCAGCAGGGGCAACTTTTTTCCTCTCAATTCCGTCGCTGAAACTCTGCCTGTGAAAACGGAGAGCCTGCGGCTGCAGAGGAGGACAGGGATGCTATCGCTCTCAGCACAGAAGGGGTTCCCGTGCTGATTGAACTTTCCTTTCTGCCACTACACCAATTCAGTTTTCACCACGGTGGATGTATAGGCTGACTCCTGGAGATGTTTAAGAGATAAGAAAGGTAAAGTAATTCAGCTGAACAAATGCAGGACTGGGGCTGTGCTAATAGATTATTTCTGCTTGGATCAAACTTTCTTATTTTCCTCTCACTGAAACAAACAAACCAAAAATTCACCTGGCTGCAAACATTCCTTTCAGCTCTTAATGAAACACCTTGGGTGCTCCTGAAAGAAAAGAAGGGCTGGGTTCACAAAAGAGGAGGAAACAATATCTCCTGTTTTCTCAGGAGCTCGGTCACTGGTGCACTAACCCCGGAATAAAGGAAACTCGAGTTTAAACCCCTTCTTATCTCTCTGGGATTTTCCCCCTCCTCTCTCATCCTCATGCCTTAACCGCTATGCTGTAAGGTATTCTGGAAGCGTGCAAACTTCATTACATTTTATACCACTTTGTAAAAATACATTTATATTTTTAATTTTAAAAAATTAATTTAAAAACATTTATATGAGTAAAACAATGACAACTGTTGATTTGGCTTCCAGCTCCATTACCGGTGGCCTAAGGCTGCATAGTTTGGAGGAGCAGGGGTTTTGTGGTTTGGGTTTTTTTTCTGGAGGCTGTAGTTGTTTTGTGTTATTATCAGGAACATTAAGACCTGTGTCAGCGTGACCTGCTACAGAGGAATGGTCAGTCTTTCTTGTCACCTACCTGGTGGAGTGCAGGCACTGAAATACAGTTGTCCCATCACTCAGGAAAGGACACTGGGGCAGAACACCACACGCCTCTGTTGTTTCACGACTGGTTTGTTGCAAGGCACAACAGCTCAGGAGGGAGAAAGTGTGGCAGTCCCGCTCACGTGGCTCTGTAGCTGTGACCTAGGCATAAAGACAGTCCTGGGAAATGAGTGAGCGGCTTCAGCCTTTACACTGATGTAGGCAAAGAGGGGACATCAATATCAGACGTGGAGAACTCTCTTCCCATATCTAACAGAGTATTCCAGTGTCCCAGACAAATCTGGCATTTCTTCTTGCTCTGGTTTCAGTTGTATGGATGGACAACCTCATTCTGCTGGACAGTCCTTTTTCATCTCCTAACATTTAGATTTCTGAACTAATAAGAGACACAATTAATGATCACTATGGCTCTGCGGCCTACTTCATTCCTCCAGATGGTACTGTGTGGACATCTCGGCTCCAAGAGCAGGACAGCTCAGTTGCCTCCAGACATCTTGGTCATAAACAGTTTGTGCAGCACAGGTTCTCTGATGGACCGCTTACTGACCAGACGGCATGATTATTAAGGACTTTCCTATGTTATGGAGTGAATAGCTTCAGCAGTGCTGGCATTTTACCCAGCGTCTGGTGGACTCAGACTTCCCTGAGCTACCCAGTAGGATATATTCATGTAGCTATAGAATTAGACTGGATATAGAAATACATATGTGTAATGACTTCCTATTGTATAGTACTTTCAATGCTTGAGAGGTTTATTCAAATACCTAATTTTTTTTTTTCCTAAAGATTTCAATTACAAGAGTACAGAACATGGAATAGATGCAAAATATACTAATGCTTTTAGCTGAGGAAAAAAGTGGCTTATAAAAAACAAAATGTGGCAGGAAACACTGACAACCATGCAATTTGAGCATTGTACAGGAGTGCCAGAAGCAGCAGTATAATTGTTTTTTCCATTTTTTGTTTGGTCCCCATGCTGGCTCACAGTGTTAATCTCCATATGACTTTTTTCTGAATTCAAGTAAATAAAAGAAAAATAAGGCTCTGGATGTACACACTGGTTTTACTTGTTTCTTTGTCTAAATGCGAGAGGAGGATGGGTTATGGAGTGATATGTAATATACTGAAAGTTGATCTGAAGCTATTTTGCTACTACTTGCTGGTGGGGGAAAAGAATGTCATTCACAGTTCCTTGGTTAGGAAAGTAAAAACAAGTTAAAAACCATATTAAATGAAAACTTTCTTTTCCACCAGATAGCCCCAATTTTGCTGAATGCTAACATTTTCATTTTGATAAACAGAGTATGGCTTTTCATTGTTTTAGTCAATTGAAATTAAGAGAAATTATAATGTTTCACTGTTTAGTTTGTTACTGAGGTAAGTGCATTTTTTCCTTTACACATCTCTTGCTTTCCATTTCTTCATCCCACCCCATCTTTTTTTCAAAGCCCTTTTTTCTGTCCTATTTTCATGAACTTCAAAACCTAATTAACTCATTTTTATCAGTTTAATTTTCATATTCACACAATTTTTCTTTTCTTTACGATTCCTGGGACACTGAGCTGAAAACCAGTCAGTTAGTTCCAGTGTGGCTGTGTCTACATTAACATGCCTCGATTCCAGAGGCTAAGCCCTGTAATCAGGCTCCAGAAATACATGTCCAAATTTTACAGCTTTCATTGCAGCTAGCCTATCTAACCAGTAAGTGGTATTTCTAACACCAACAATTTCCCTTGACACTCTCTCTGAATGTTAAATTATTGACAAGTCTTAATGAGTTTTTTTCTCTCTTTGACTCCGTATCGTTTTTACTGGGGAGCTTGCAGATATCTGAGGTTGCTTCCTACCTGAATTTTAGTGACCATAAAAAGTGGTGGAGGAGATCAGAAGGGTCTCTCATGAGGCTTTTGAAGATGCTCGGTAAATCCTGCAATGTTTCTTTTGCTTAATCCACTGCTTTTTCAAAGAAACTGGTTTTTTAAAAGGAACTCTGCCACCAGAGATATTCTCAATTCAATGAGTAAATAAATCAACTGTAAACCCATTTCTTAAATATGAGTCATTATACACAGGCAGCTGTCAGCGTGAGTTTGTTGCCATCAATTAGGATGCAGAGACTGCACCTCACCATCTGAATACATGAACTCGCAAACTCAACACGAGCCAGCTTCTATTAAATATTTTACAACTTCTACAATTATAGCATTTGGGTTAAACAACTGTTCGGTTAGCCAGATTTTATAGAATTCACTTTGCAGTACTTATGAATGCCTGTCTCAAAGACAGACTTCCAACATCGTTGTAAAGCAATTTTTTCATTAAATTTGGGTAACTGAACAGTTTTAGGAGCTGTTTCTGAATGCGATGCTGCTTTTCTTTTCCTGTCTCAACACCGTGCCGGTGAGATGCTGCTCCATTGCCAGTTAGAGACACAACCGGTCGCAAGCATATGCGAAAGGTTATGCGAAACTTCTTCGCATAGCAAGTAAAGCTAGAATCTGAAATTCGCTAGGAAGGCTATGATTACCCACATCCCTCATGTTCTGCAAATCAAAATGAATATACAAGAGTAAAAGACTCTCCTTCTTCATTAATATTCCTGCTTCGACTTCCACAGCAACTACTGGAAAACTGTTGTACCATGTGCGAGGTGAACATGTACTGCCTTTTATTTGTTTTAAAAGTCCTGTTTGATATTACTCCTGTATGGTGAGAAAGTCAGAGTAATCATCTGCACTGTCTATAATCACATGGGTCTCTTGTTTTCCACCTTGGTGTCTCTTTTCCCAGCTGGAAATCCTGGTCTCAAGTCTGGGATTTCTGCTGCCCTTCTCTACACTTTCTATTGCCCTGTCTATGGTGGACCGACTAGTAGCCAAAGGGTGCCAAAGTTACAAGCACATCTGTAGTTTGCAGAGCAGCACAGTGATGATTTCTGTCTCGTTCTCAGTTCCTTTCCTGGTAATTGATAACTTTCCATTTGCCTTCTGAGTACTCAGCTGTTGAAAGATGTGAACTAGTCACTGTAGTCGTCTTTCACAGGAGATCACTTGTCTAAAGGTTGCAGCACCTTCCCATTGAAGAACAGATTGGCAGATTGCCAGAAAACAAGAAATTCAGAGTACATAGGCCTAGTGAATTTGAACTGAGCAGAACAGAGAAATCTTGTAAGTCTTCAAACAAGGGAAGCATGGATCTCTGACACCCACTGAAAAATTTTGACTCAAAGTTTATAATGCTGCTATCAATTTTAAGTGAAATTAACCTTCCTGGTATGAAGGTTTGCATACTGGGGTGACCAAAGAGAGATCTAGTAGGAAAATGGTTCAGCGTGTTCTCCTCCCAAGTAGGTGCAACATGGCAAATCCCAGAGATCTGGCATCTACTGCACTGGGGCGCAAGGGGTTGGTGGACTAAGATCATTTCTGTCCCAGCATCATAAAGAATCCTTCATTGCTGATAAATCAGAGGATATGCTTAATGAAGTAGAGGCCGCAAGCTGACAGGAGTGTTGGAAATGGGTTGAGAGGAATCGGCGGATCGCAGGCGGAATTGGCAGGCGAGGCGGCTGGCCATTAGCCGGGGGGAAATAGAGTGGAGCTGAGCGTTGGCTGTGGCCAGCTGGTGAGAAGAGAAAGGGAGCACAAGGAAGTAGTAAAATCACAAGCTCAGGTAGGAGAGAGTTTGTTGTAGAAACCCAAGTTACTCTTGAAACAATAAAGCTTAAAAAAAAATAACCAACACTGCCAGTGCCAGTATGTTATGGTAAGATGGTGAAACACCCTTGGCCTCCGAGTCCTGTAAGGAAGTGCAGAGAAGTGAAAGCTTCTCCAGGAACAAAGGCCAGACATGAAACAGGAGAGGAAGAACAAAATGCTTTTGCAGAAGGACTCTGGGCCTGAATTTTCCCTGTTCTGCATTTTATCATCAGTTACAAAAAGTGAATTTCAAGTTCCGCTGAACAAACAGCAGTGTGCACGGGCATAAACAGCCATGCATTTAAGAAACGATTGCATTTTCCTTTTCAATGCAAAGTTCCAGTCCCTCCCTCCAACATGTTTTTTCTCAGCAGCCGGCTACCAAAATCACTAAAAATGACATAATTAAAACCTTCAGATTTTCCAGTATTTTTGCACAATGTGAAGCTCTGCTGAAGCTGGCAGAAGCCTTTCCTGGCTAAGGATGAGGATACTTCAGATCCGTGAATTCTTCTGAGTTTTTGGAAGAGAAAACTAGTTCTTCTTTGGGAATGATGTTCTCTTAGCTCGTGGGATTTCATTATTTAACTTTATAAAAACATGCCTCTTGTTGATTCCTGTTATTTGACTGAAGGAATTCGCATGCTCTAATCTTGCTTTTTTCCCAATTTGAAGAGACGGGGTGGCAGGGGGGGTGGGGGTGTGTGTGGATGCATGAAACAAAATGGATTATGAATTTGAAAATTGCCAATTATGTTGCATCACACAGCTCAGAGCACTGGCACAATGATGAACCACAATCCAGATTTTTCAGCTTAAATGGCTTTACATTCAAGCAAGTAAATTAACCATAAAATAAAGGGGGGGGTTTACAAAATATCCCAAGAAAGAATAAACTGCAGATAATAAGCACCAATCTGGTGTTGAATGCAGCCCAAGATACCAATTGTTTTAAGTCACGACAAAGACAGCTGAATGCTCATCTTGTGGATATAGAGCATGGATGATTGCTTGCCATGAGTATCTTCTCTCACAAATAACAGTTTTTTCGCTCTTAATTTTCTGCTAAATTGGAAGCTAACTGCTTCCCACATTGTCGTCGGAGCACCTGCAGCTGTGCTGGATTTCTGCGCACCATTTCTTTTAGGTAAAACAGCACTCCACTTCCTTGAGCTCATCATTATGTTTATGTCTTCCTTTCATTGCACTGCCGCACTAATGATTCAGGCAGGCTGGTCAGTCATTAAGTGACAAGCAAATGATACCATATGCAACGTGTGACTAATCGGTCTGAACAAATGAAATCACAGACTTGCTTTTCCCATCATTCATTTCACAAACAGTAGCAATGTGGTGCACAGCAGGTAGTTCAGTTAAAACCAGCCTTGTAAAACAAATTTCCTGCAGCCGTTTAAGCGCGCTGTGACGGATTCGATGCTTTAGCTAGTAGACGATGCCCAGGGGAACTAAGGATGGTTTGGGCGAAGGGAAGTAGGGAGGAGGAGAAATGCTCAGTACATACATTACAGTAATTAAAGGTTTAGTTACCTTATTGGTTTGGGTATTTTGTTTGTATGGATCACAGAAATGACTACTGGATTACCAAGCCCAAAACATACATAACATACACGATGCTTATCAAGACAGAATACATAGCTCTTTAACTAAAGTTCTCCAAAGATGCATATTTTGCAGATCTAAGCAAAATTATCTCTGATAGCTATAGTGGGAAGACACACATACACAAAAGTAGAATTTAAATTTTTCTTTTTTCTGTCCCCAAAATGTCTTTCACTGTCTTTAATGAGATATTTTTCTCAGCAATACTAGCATTAAGATATTTCATAGTTAAAGTATTTAACACTTGCATTAAAAAAATAGTATAAAAATTAGCTGCCTACCTCTAGTAAAGTCTACAAGAATAATTTAATCTGCTACCATTAAAATTTTGCTAATATTAAAGCCATTTCCTGACTGGCTAGTTGAACTGTTTTACTTTTGTTACATGGTTATGTGCCAGCTCAGTTACAAGCTGTTGGTATCTCATTGACAAGGTAGCAAAGAGGACCTCTGAGCTTATTATATTAACTTCTTCAGCATAGGCCTGAAGGGCCTTCTGTCCTAAAAGAAGACGTTATTTCAGTCCTTTACTCAAAACTATTTTATAAAAAGATCTCAAACCAGTCTAATTTTTTTAAGGTAAAAAAATGAAGAAAATCCAAAAGCATGGTAAAAGGCAGAACATAGATACATTCACTTAACCCAAAACGAGATTTTGAGAAGTTACAATCATAATTAATGAGGAGAGACAAGAAGAATTTCTTCAGTTGCTCATGTACCAATGTTAGGAGCCTAAATAAGAAAGAACTGGACTCATTCATCTCCCAGCATAAATGTCACCCCATAGGTATTTCTCAAACCTCCTGGAAATATTTGCATAATTAGAATGTGAAAACCAATTCTTAACAAGGATCAAACAGTCAAAGGGGACCCTCTTTTGACCTTCTATGTCAAAGTAGCTTTATGGGTCTCTGAGTCATTGACAGTTCAGAGGCGGAGGATCATGAATACTTATGGATCAATCACCTAACAGATAAAAACACAAAGCGGGTGCAGGTGGTACTTTTTGCCAGTCATAGCGGATGACCACCTTCCACAGCATCCTTCTGTTACAAAGATAGTACAAAGCTGTGCTCGCGGAGACAGAGCAGTTTGAGTGGTTTGTGAAACAGCCACAAGCAAGGAATATGCACTTGTATTTATAAATCCGGAAACAAAATATGCAGTGTGTTTTTACTGAATGGGGATCCGCTCTGGCAAAACACTAACTTTGGGTAAAAGCTTGGAGTCCTGGTGAACAGTGAAAATGTACATGTCTTCTCAGCATACTACCATTGGCAAAAGGCTAATGTGACCTTTGTGTATACCAAGAAAGGGCTGTCACAGAAAAGTTATATTCTGTTTTTCTTACTGAAACGCTACCTACAGTTCTTTTACATTTCAAGACCCGCATTGATGCGTTCATAATGGTCAAACAAGTGCCCTGCAGTCAAATCTGCCAGACAGCACCATCTACATATTCAAAGAGCAAAACAGATAAAAACCTAATGTGTTACTTAACAAAACTGGTAAATACCTGTAGGAGAACTACAAGAACAGCTAGAACGGATCAAAACAAACATCAATTCAGCTAAATATCATCTCTCCAACAGCACCAGATGTGGATGCCTGGAAAAGAGGATATGAGGACAGGGCAAATTTATTATACTTCTCCCTAAAGTCTCCAACCCCCAAAACATTTTTAGTTCAGGAACTTTTCTGGGCCTCATGTTGTTTCTATGCATTTAACAATCATCTATGGATTTCTCTCTCATGAACGTGTCCAAAGCCCTGTAGAACAGTGTAATAAACTAGCAATCAAAGACAATAGTAAGATCTCAAAGCTGGAAGTGAAAGCTCAACACATTTAGAGTATGGATTTTGCAGTTGGGATAACTAACAATTGGAATGATGAAATGAGGATTGTGGACATCTTACATCAATTTGACTAATTAATTTCTGCAAAAACTTACTCTAGTTCAAAGGGCTGTTTAGGCAACTGGTACACCAGGTACTGTTCCAGATGTCAGATAAAATCAACACAAAATCCAGCCAACGACCTTTTAATACATTAATTTTACAGTTGTAAGATACCTTGCTACTATTCTTCTACAGAAATTTAAAACACTATGCCTTCAGTGGCATAAATTATTGCATGCCTAAGAGTAGGAAAGGACTTCTTTGTTTATATCATATTGTGGCCTAGTGCATTATTATAACCTCAGTACTCTCCACATGAGCTAAAGACATACTGATTTGGTCCTATTTATTAGTGTCACTCTAGTACTACAATTTCCACATGGTACCTAGGTTTGCAAAGATGCCTTTCAGCAATCAAACATTCCTGCAAGAGGTATTTTTTCTCAGGGTTGCAGTTCGTTGTTTAAGTCATTGCAAGATGGAGGAAAAAATATATTGCCTGTTTCTACTGCATTTTTTTTCCTTACCATGCCATAACCCAGAAGCCTCTTCCACAGGATGTCTCACTCAGATCCTTTTTCTCCAGAGAAGCTAAAGGCATTATCCCTATTGCAACAAATATGGGATTTCATAGGAGGCCACATGCTATTCAATATAATTTAGTGCTTATCTGAATACATGTTTATCTAGGCATTTTTTGATACCTAGTACAGATTTACTGAGCATGTGAGGAAGTTGCAGGACACATTAATGATGCACATTTTCCATATCTTGCAGCTCTGAAGAATCTTTTAAATAGAGTAGAGTTAAAGAAAAGAGAATGGTAAAATGGGACAACACAAGGTAAAAATGAAGAAAAACCTTCCTAGCTATTGCAAACTAAAAATCAATGCTCAGATATTTCCTAGTGACTTTTGTTTCTTTCTCTCTTTTCTTTTAAATACTGCCATTAAAAAAAGAATTACAAAGGAAGATGCCCCCCATGGCTTTCTGTCAGATACTATCTTATTTGTATATACTTTTTGTGGTTTAATTACTCCCTTTGTTGTTTTTTTTCCCCGTTGGTTAAAGAACAAGTCTCCAGATTGTTCTGTGATCTTTGTATCTATGCAGATTAGATTGGAAATTAAGGAAACTTGCATCAGCTACATAATTAAGTGCATAAAGAGGTCTGCCACACTTTCTTGGTTTTTTATTACTAACAAACACATATAGTGTGAAACATTTGGGGTTTTTAGGGTTTAAGGAAATATTTTCTGGGAAAGCCCTACCAACTTCAAGTTGTGTAAGTAAGTAATAAATTGCAGTTTTAGTAGAAAAGCTTCCAACTTTTCCAGCCTCACCACTCCCGTCCATTTGGCATTACGCCTTCAGCCCTTTCACTTACTTTAATGAAATGTATAACTGTCTGTACTTACGAGCGGTTTTGTACGAGCATCCCTGGAGTGGGCTGTACAAAACTGAGGTTATAAGCAAGAAGGTTGAAAAAGGAACAAAACAGACTGTACACCTGGGACTGGAAATGTCACGTCGCTTGTTCATAACTGTTATGAAGCTTTTCAGTCCCCACAGAGGTTTTTAGGAGGATTTGAATGCAGAGCTGCTATGGTACAGTTTGTATCATAGAGTGACTAATGCAAACAGCTAAGAGGGGAAGTCACAGGTTATTTGATTCTCCTCTCTTAATGTATGCTGTCTATCTACACAAGGAGGTTCAAGGATGAAAGTTAGCCTGGCCAACACAGAAGACATCCTCCTCTTGCAATGAGCTCAACAGGGAACGAGGCATGTGCCTCCTCCAGCCAGCCAAAAAAGTGCTTGGATCAAAAGGCGTCTTCCCCAAAATCATTATAAATGGGACTTGTTCGCAATGCTAGGAAGGATTTTACACAATTGTCCCCAAATTCTCAGTGGAAATGGAGATAAAACCCTCAGTTATTCCCAACCCACTGCCCACTTTGATCACAGGCTGCGTGACACAACCTGTGCCCCTACAAAGGAAACAGGTTTTGAGGCCGGCGGCACCTGAATGTGAGTCTGTAACTAGCCAACACAGCCCAACTTCACTTACCTTTCCCACCATGACAGCACCATGCATTCTGCTCTGCTCACACTCTGGTTTGGGGCTATTTCACCAAACAGACACTGAAAAGCTGTTTTTTTTATACCAGAGCTCAGAAGGGCCAGCTGTTTGTGTGAATACAGCTCAGCCAGCCGTCACAGCCCAAATTCCCATCCAAGGAGCCTCCTGAGCCCAGGTACCTCACAGGGGAGGCAACAAAAAGGAAAACTAAAAATATTTTAGCACTCAAATCCCAGGAAGACCCTGTCTCTGCCCAATCTACAGCTCATATTTCTTCCACTCCCTCACCGTGCCAGATGTCTCACCATCATATTTCTAAGCCACTAATAAAAAGCTCAGTGCTATACCCAAGAGATACGCCTTCACCAAGGCTGCCGTTTGGGGAGAAAAAAGGAATGGTTCCGCAAACGCACTTCCATGAGGGTTATGTGGAATTTTATCATTCACAGTTTCCTTGGGAAGCACTACATGAATTTTAAAAGGCTCAAAACATGCTTTTAGAAATTAATAAAAATGAATTTGTAAGTACATTTGTATTTATTTCCCCCCCTAGAAACTGCCTCCTGGCTTTGACTTAAAAGTGGGGGGGGATCATTTCAATCTGAAAAACAACTTCAAATGCATGTATGGCTTCCTGCTGGCTGTCTGGAGGAAGACCTCCCATCCTTTATGCCACTACTTTTCACTCTCATCAGGCTTTTTTCAGGACTCCTATTTCCCTTAGGCTTTTCTTACGTTACCAATGTCTGACATTGTCAACACCCCCAGTTTACTCATCTATTTTTTTCAGTAAGTACAGCACCAGCAGTTCTCCAAACGCTCTTCACACGCTAATGTATCCTCAGGGCTTGGGCTTCCCAAGCCATTTTAGTGTGGTTTTCTAAAGAAAGGAGACTGATGTAACCATACAATCGATTTACCGCTCAATCTCTCAATTTTAACTCACTAATTCTTCAGTGCAATTGAACTTGACATATACATTTCTCATACACCTTCTGAAGAGTTGCAGCTGGAGAGAAGGGAGAGACCTAAGTTACTATCTTCCCTCTTCCCCTGAAAAACAGACAAGTGAGGTCCACCCTGTTGTCCATTGGGTTTGTCCTAGCCAGAGTCCAGCCAGGCAGTCCAGCCAGCACGTGCCCACCTAGGGGCGAGTCGTGATGGAGGTAGCCTGACGGCCGTCAGCAAAGAGCTGAGGGTGCTGAGCCCCGGGGGAGGCTGATGGGGGGAGAATCAGGGCCGAGGACAGAGGGGAGAGAGCTTGAGAATAAAATGGGGTATGGGGGAAAGAAGCAGGTTCTGTTGTAGTGGACATGAAGGGGTTGAAAGTATAGAAATTAACATTGAAATTGCCAATTTAATTAACGGAAAAACAGGTTTCATTAATTTCACTGTTCACAGAACAACGTGTTCAACAAAGAAATTAGTATTCAGCATCTCAGTCGTTTTATAATGGTGGGTTGGAGGGAAACGGAAAGAAGTGGATTTTACCCAAAATAATTGTATTTTGCTAATGCAAACCTGACTTCAGTTTTGTTGGCAGCGTTGAAATTTGCAGCCGCAGTTATTAAGGAAACTATGTCCTCATGCAGAAACTGCAGGTAGAAGGTAGCACTGCCGCTTAACTTTACCCAAATAGTCAGTACTGTAGGCATTTTGTTAAAATGAAACTCTTGGAAGCAGGAACAAGAAAATAATCTGAAAAGTTTTGGAAAAACTGCAGAAAGGGTTGTGATCCCAATGCACTTCCACAGATCATCTTGAAATCTCTTTTTGAAAATCTGCTGTTTCAGGGAGGCTGAGAGGCACCCCCACGCAGAGGGGGAAGGAAAAGAAAAACCAGTAAGAGGAAAACAAACAACTCTTCCCCTCTTGCCCTCCTCCCCCAAAGGCAGGGGAAGGGCATCCGGAGGGCTGCCCCTATAGCTCCGGTATATGAGATGTACACAGCCTCAGCGAGTAATGCGGTGCAGAGAGGGCTCGCATTTGTCGCTGCTCAAAGGGACAGTTAATCCCAGGAATTTTGACTTTCTGGTTTACTAGTAGATAATCTAATTTGCAGAATTGATACTGTTCTTCAGCAAACTTGCTGTGCTGTGTAACAAACCAGTTCATGGCACTTTAGAAAAAGCCAGCACTTGTTTAATTTGATTCTTTTTTCCCTTGAAGATGTATACATATGTATATATGCACATATATATGTGCATATATATGAAATTCAGTTTTTCATATCATACCATCTAATTAACAAAAATCAATCATCTCTGCTGAAAACAGCCATAATTTTACCTAAATACTGTTGCATCCTCTTACTGCCAGGGTGTGACATTCGTAGAGAGTAGCAGATCAGATCTGGAAGCATGTAACAGGATTTGTGCTGTATTAAGTATGGAAAATAAACTAGAAGAAGCGGTTTGATTTGCAGTGTTGTCTGCAAACATTGCCCTGACAAATTGCATGGAAATGGGCAGAAGGTTTGACAGGCAATTCTAAAAGGAAAATTCCCTCCAAAAATTAGAGGTGGCAGCAAAATATCTCTTTATTTCTTCCTCCTTAAAAAAAATATATTTTCCTTGCCTTCCCCCTCCTCTAAAAAAATACCCTCTCTTTTTTTTCCCCTCTCCTGACACCCTTTAATTAATGCTCTTTTTTAGGTGACACTGCATACTATAGGTTGTGTGCCTGAGTGGATGCCTACCCCTGCCGAGTGATGAGGCACCCTGCGGAGCACCAACAAAAAGCCAGAGCGTCTGACCCGGCTAGGGCTCCTATGAATAGCTCGCCCTTTCTTTATTAAGATAAGAGATGTGCAAGCGCCTGTGTGTGCTGGATTAGGAGAGGGAGGAGATATACATCTAGGTGTAAATCTAATCTCAAGGAAATTTCAGAACATGATAGACGTTGCTTAGCCCCAAATGGGATTTTATTCTTGCCTGCAAGGCGGTGTGCAATGTCGCCAATGTTTCTCAATGATGGGCCACCACCACCCCAAAACAAAATGAACAGAAGGCGCCGGAAAAGCCTTCAGGCTGCTGCCTGAGGCCAAGGAGGTGTCGGACCTGCTGCCCAGGACCTTGCCGGCCCTCAGGGCTGGTCGGCATCCACCGCCGACCGTGGGAAACCAGGAACCTCGGAGGCAATGGGCCGGCGCGGGGGCTCTGTAGCCAAGGGGTGGGAAGAGGCTAAGTTTCAAAAACTAGATTTCTGCAATGAAAGGGTAAAATTCAAAAGGCACTGAAATACAAACATGTCACTGATGTCAACAGAGACTTGGCCAGCAACTTAACTCACCTACACGAATTTATATGGATTGGTACTTAAAGCTAATGCTGTATTAAATTTCAGATAGCAGCCACCGCAGTAACTTTCTTGTGACATTGCATCTGATATGCCAAACATGACATACCTGTCAAATAATGCTTTCTTCTCAGTTTTCTTTCAGCTTAATCCTCATCGTACCTGGTACGCTCAAGGGAGGCAGGTCACGGAGACAGAGGTAAAATCCGACTAATACCGCCTGATGTGTGAAGTGACACTTTTTTATCTGGGGCACAATGGAGCAGAGTCCTTAAGAATTCTAATACATATGAATAAAATCATTAAATAATCTACATTTTAATTGTGCAAGCCTGTCAGTTGCAGGAGGAAAGTAAACAGAAAACGAAATCTGAACTAACACTGCTGTAGCCAGTCAAGTTACACCGAAAAAAAATCCTGAGGATATATGATGCAGAGAGGAGCTTGAGTTCTTCGTTTTGCTCTCTTAAAAATAAGGAAGGGCTGACTGCCTTGCAAGAAGTTTTAGAGACTCTAGTCTAAACCTTCTGACAAGTTTCAGATGGAAGAAATGGTGTTAGCAGAGCAGGGCTGCCCCTGCCGCTCTGATGCCTACCCAGCCTGTGTGGTGGTAGAGCTGCGTGCTGAGGGTTGCGTACACAGAATTATACACCCTGCGGCCCCAAAGAGCTGCGTGCTGAGGGTTGTGTACACAGAATTATACACCCTGCGGCCCCATTATACAGCCACCCCGTATGTGTACCCTGGGGTGTATTCACCTTGTAACATCCTGTAGGTATCTGTGAAAGTATTAAACCCTTGATTTAACCTCACGGTATCCGATAACTACTGCACCAAATGTGAAGGGATGTGGTTGATTTTCCACTCTTAAACAGAGCTCTTCATGCTCTTTTCAGTAACCCGGCAAAGTGGCTAAGTGGCAGATAAGGATTTGCATGATGCCTTACCAGAAAGCAGGGGCCGCAGAGGATTATTTCAGGATGCCGCACTGCAGCCAAAAGGCTGACCTGTGGTAAAGACGCTGGTCTGGGGCTCAGGGTGCAGAAGTTCAACTCCCAACACTTTCATACCCTGCAAGAGTGATTTGAGGCACATCAGCTAAAACTAGTGCCAGTAAAAATCCCAGATGCTTAAAAGTTAGGGCTTGCCTCCCAAATCGCCGCTGGCTGTCACCCTGGCCGCCTAGGCAGGGTGTCGGGAGCTCCAGGCACTGGGAAGGGCGGCTCCAGCGCAATGGGGGTGCTGACCACAGGCAGACCAGGGGGCAGAGGGCTCAGACACCAGCCTCCTGTGCCTGCACACCAGCAGCCCGCAGGCACCCTGCTAACGAGCAAGCGCCACTGCCACCCCAAATCCCCCGCAGCACCTCTACTCCTTTTTTCAAAATCATAAACCTGATCCAGCAGTGCCAGTGCTCTCCACCTTGCACCTGCACCGTAAGAATATAGTGGCTGGAGGGACAAAACGGGAGATTTAGGTTGTGTTTCCTCCTCAG
>NW_009232101.1:23202-39476 GCF_000690835.1 Fulmarus glacialis
GCCATATCTGCCAGCTCCGTGCAGCTTGCCTGGCCCGAGTGGGACACTCCTCTGACACTTCCCTTGATGTCAGAGGGAAAGACATGTGATTTGACTTTGCGGTCCAAGTCCCTGGGCACCATCAGGGACTGGGGAGTCCTGGACGCTCAACCTGGTGTCCACAGGACTTTGTGCACCTCAGGCTGGAGTCACTGAACAAATACGGAAAGAGCTCGGAGCACAGGGACCAAGCCCCAGTCTCCCATTGCCCCCTCCCACACACAGCCAAGAGCCTTACCAGGATGCAGAGTCTGGCTCCCTCTTGTGCTCTCTCCTTTTAACAAATTAATTTAGGAAATATGATGCAATGGAATATTTTTTTTACAGGTGGTCTAAAAGCAGCCCCAACGTAGGGCCGGGGCCCTCATGCACACTGCTGTGACCTTGAAGCTGTTCAGGTAAGGAACTCAGCTTCCCACTCATTTGGATAAGCATGCTTTTGGACAGAATAAAAAAGTGGAATAGGATTGCCAAAAGGGTTTTCTTATTTCTAATCTTTTTGCAGAAGACTTCCCATTACTGTCAAGCTGCAGCTTGTGACCTGTCAGCCTGGGATGCATTTGCACAGCCAGGTAGGGAAACCACTTCTCTGCAGAGATGCCTGCTTCAGAAGCTGCATGAGCAGCTCTCTGCCAGCATATAGGTTAGAAATTTCCAAGGGCAGAAGCTGAAACGGTAAGACATGACATTTCTAGCGTTTTACAGAAGGTGTCATTGTTGCACTGTTCTGTTTGACGAATTCCCCACCAGTGTTCAGCACACTGTGAGTCACTTCAGAAAATGAATCTTTTTTCTTTCTCTTTCAGCTACAGTCCAGCCTATATTAAGCTCAAGATTAAATATTTCCTCTCACATAGAATTTAACTATACACATAGACAAATATCACAGGCTACTTCTCCACTTCATTTCCTTGTAAAGAAGATTAATCAAGTGTGCGTAATCTCACAGAATCTAACCTTAAATTTCTGGTAATGAAAGGAAATCTCTGCTTTAACCAGGTGCCAATAAAAAGCATGTTGGAAAGAGCGTGACCCTCATTATAGCATGTTATGTGCACTCTTTTGCCATGTCCAGCATGCCTGTGCTCAGGAAAGCTTTGATCACAACACGGGCACTGGGAGTTGAGAGCCTCCTTAGAACAAATGTGGTCCCAGGAACGTGTCTAGCAGCCATCAGGAACCTGCTGGCTGATTCTATTCAGAAACATCACACTGGTTATCACAAATACCCCACATATCATGCCTCTCTGAAGAATGCCCTACTTCTTGCTCACAGAATTAGAACAGGGAAAATTGTTAACGTATAAAAATAACGAGAGCCTAAAATAGCTTCTGCTGTTGTTGCTGAGGAATGGCCCAGGATGCCAAATGCCTGTGTCTTACTGTGATGTTATACACTTCTAGTTTAATCATCACAACCCAGAGTCATCCCTGCCAATAGTGTTGCTATAGTTATATTTGATATGATACCTTTGTTCCAGCACTTTTGCTTCAAATGAACTAAGATTATGATGATGCCACTTCCCCAAATCAAATTCTGCCATAGACACTCACCTCACCCACAAATTATTTTTGACTCTCCACATGCTTTCAGCAAAGCAAATGTGAAGCCAGGCCATAGAAACAAGAGCAGAAGGAGGTGATGACCGCCTTTCCTGGAGAGAAATGGGCCGTTCAATACCAAGACCCTGTAATGAACAGGTATCATCCATTTTTGGGACTGCTCTTGCCAAGGTGAGAGGATCTAAAATGCGTTGCCAGCTCCAAGCGATGGCACTGCGAAACTCCTCTTCCACTTACCAACACTGAGCTGAGATGGGATTTTTTTCTGTCTTTCTGTTTCCTTTTTGTACAAAACAACCCCCACTACCCAAACGTCAGTTCACATCACTTGAGCTCATTTCCACATTACGTATTTGAAATCAAGACAGGAAACTTGATCTGATTCCTTCCCAACCTGCTCCAGCTAGAAACATCTCTTTACCGATTAAAAGCCAAGCCAATATGTGTTTGTTGTAAAGTACACTTGTACTATTATCTGCTTTGTGTAACAGCAGTTCTGCCTCAGATTGGTACCATCCTGATATATTCAAATTGTCTTGGTTGGCCAAGCAAGAGTTATGAACCTCCGTGGCTCCTTCCTTTTGGGAGTCCTAAAGCACTTTGCTTATACTCCTTAAGTGAGCTTCAGAAAGGGTGCTGTAGGGTAGTCAAGCATTGGTCTTCACATTGTAAAATATCCGGGGTAGAAATAGGACTGGTGTTCAACTTCTGTTCCCCTGAGCTGCTCTCTTCTCCATACTAGAGCTGAAGACCTAAAAAGCAAGGAAGCAAACAAAAATTACACCACTACCCCCCAGTTAAATACCTAAAATGACGCTACTGTTTTACTGGTAGTAATCTGTTAGGAATGGGGCAGCAGTAACACTAGGTTATCAGTGTCACGTATAGAGCTCACAAATGGTCAGAGTCTCCTGCCTGAGACACTAAAGACAATTCACCCTCTTTGCAGGGTGTACAAAAAGGCAGGACTGGAAAAAGGCAGGAAGAAAGGACTACGGTGTGGAACAAAGGAACTTCAGCAGAAATTATTTGCCTAGGATGGTAAAAGCTGGAACTAGATTATGACACTGGAGCAATGCCTTGCTAGCACCACCAGACATTAAAACTCCAGGATGAAAAGCAAGGGGTACCAATGGTACCTTGCTCAAACGTGCCCACACACTGATTCCTATGACCTGCAAAATCTCCGCTGGGCAAGAGCCAACACGCATCGGGGAAGAGCTGGCTTCCTGCTGGCCGCAGAGCACCCCGGGGATGAGGAGTGGTGCCACACCCTCCTGTTTGACTCCCCCTCACCTCTCCCAGTTCCCTCACAGGCATATAATTATTTCTGAGCCTTTCATTACTCTTCTAGATCTGGTCAATAGCGTCTCAAGTACCTACAAAGCTAACAAGGGATAAGACAGGACAAGCAAATGAGACATTTTTCTTTAGAAACTGGGTTAAAAATGCTTCTTCTCTCCCCTCAATTTTACCAGCAGCAAATTCTTACTCCCAAAAGTACTGTCTGTTACTCCAGAAGTGACTGCTGGCATAAAGGAGAACAAAGCTCAAAAGCAGTCTCATAGTTCCGTCATCTGTCAATCAACTGATGGTGCAATCCTGTGCACAAGACAGGACATAATTTTCTAGGTCGAGCTATCTGGTTTTTGGTCACAGTATGCTCTTGCTGGCATTCAGCCTGAGGTACTGCAACCTAGGAATACAACAGTAACCCCCCTTCTTTCAATGAAGGGATTCATAGAAAAAACAAAAACCAATAAATTAAATACTGATAAAGCCCAAACCATTAAGAGCTGGTTGCTATTTTAGCAGAGTAAGAGACCTAGGGAATAAACTACTGCTAACAACAGGCCATCGAGAAAGTTGTCAGGGGGCAGACTGGAGACGTGCCTGCCTGCAGCGAGCGAGGAGGCTCCCGCAGCAGAAACAGCCCCCAGAAAGAGGGGGCTCCGTGTCCACCGAAGCAGGTTGCTCCGAGGAGACCGAGAAAGGTGCTGCACCGTTCTCCAGCTTCCAAAATGCCCTTTACATGTCTGCGGCTCTGGACTGCGTCATCTACCTCTGTGCAAGTCACCTTCCCTACTCATAAACCAACCTCAGTTTCCCAGAGTATGCTTCTTGCGCAGCCGTCAGCCGGCCACAGGGAGCAGAAGGGGCTGCAGAGGAGGAGCAGATGTGGAAAGTTCACAGGCTGGGATGGACACCCTGCTTGAGAACGGGGTCTCTAATCCGAGTCACGCCAGTTTCCTCAAAAGAAAATATGAAAAGCCTCAAAGTGCACCAAGTAAACAGCCCATGCAAGCAACACCACGGCTGCTGTGCCAAGCAGAAAACTGGCGATTGTCTGGAGACAGGGAGGACCACGTGCTGCCGTCCGGGAGGAGCGGTGACGAGCGTGCCGTACTTAGTATTAGTACTTCCATATTAGTTGTTTGGAGCCTTTTGCTGAGTAGGCACAGTTTATCAAACAGCTACAGCCTACACTCTTTTGGATGCTTCTTCACAACTGTATGATATGTATGTGACAAATTCACAGTTCTCCTACTAGCCAAGTTACCCCAAAATCTGGTTAGTTTTGACTTCCCCCACAGTCCCCACAGCCTGCAGCTGTCCCTGACCAACAGCGGACATGTTCAGCCTTTCTGAATTTCACTCCTTTTAGCAGCCACTTATCAAGCAGCAATTTGTAACACAACTGTCTCCTAAACGCTCCCGTCTTATCTATTTGCAGCTTCCCTGTGAAGCATGTGGCAGCTCCAGCCGGCTGGCCCCCGCTGTGCTCGGTCCCTCACCCAGCTGTGCACATGGAGGTACTGCAGATGTGGGGAATTCGGGGTGGTTTGCCCAGGGTGAAGAGGACGTGACTCATGACAGCACAGGGAGAGCACACCAGCCCCAAAAACCCTTCCCCAGGTGCAGCAGAGTGCCCTGCGCCTGCTCCGGGGTGCACCACCCAGCACATCAGCACAGCCTTGCCTCACGCCCTGGCGACAGCGATGCTTGAGAGCTCTAAACTCAGGAGCAACCTGTTTTCCTTTCACAGTGCAATTCATTTGCAGCACATGGTATTTGGGATTAAAGCCCAGCACTGCTACACAAAGCATTTTAAGTTGCTCAGCTCTCCTCCTTTTCAAAGATTGGGTGAACATAGCCACAACTATCACCAAGACTGCCAAGAGCACATGTACAACAGCACCTTCCAGAGAAAACTGCTCCTTCGATTAAACAGTGAATTCAGCCCCACACCATTAACGCAGCAGGCAGGGGATTTGCTTGCTTTTGCCAAAGGCACCCAGACAACTCTGTGGCATATTTGGAGAAGCTGCCCCAGACCAAATGCTCACACTGCAGCCAACAGCTTTGGATGAGACGCTGACTCCAGGGGCTACTGACAGATGAGAAGGCAGCAGCCTTTATTCCCATTAGCATCTGTCCTAAGTGAATGTGCACTCTCATCATAAAGCCTGAAAACTAAATCCATGGGGAAACGTGCATAAAAAGGCTGAACAGATAATCCCATCAGTCCACTTAAACGAGAATCTGAGTCAACAAATCTAATAAACCGGGGTCAGTGGACCACGCGGGTGACAGAGGAGCCTCTCACTGCTGCATTATGTCCTGCAGTCCCTTGAGGTCGCACGGGCAGTTTTGATGCAATAGACTGGCTCGCCGGGCACAGGATTTCACCACTAGATGTTAATGGTATCTGAGCTTTCAAAAGGGAAGATACTGGTAAGAGCAGGTTAGCTGCTGGAAAAGTTTGTTCTAGCTGGCAGCAGCTTTTGCTGCAACCAACCATAGGCAACCAAACCCTGTGCTTGGTCAAAATGGTGATGTGCTCTTTGCAGAGATGCCCCCCATAAGGACCCTGCCTGTCTTTTAGTAACACGTGGCTCCGGCAGTTTCTTGTCTAGTTATTTCTGGGAAACGATACCTACCTTTGCCATGTTACTATCTCTCAATGTCTTCCGAAAACCTTAACACTTAGCTTAAGTCTTTCCTCATTTGCACTTGTACAAAGCCAGACCAAGTTCCCTGGAGTCACTCAAATTGCTCTGAGGAATAAATCAAGTTAGCAAAAAGCACAAAATTAAATTTGATTGGCTAAACTACATTATAATCTTCAGCAGAAACTCTTATTTAAAAGTAAAGTGACTTACCTCACTTAAAATGAAGTAAACCTCATCAAATAAGCACTAAACAAAGGTGTCTAAATGCATTTCAGACACATGTGAATTTTCTTCAGATTTGCATGTTATTTTCTGCTAACAGCCCTCCCCTGTTCCGCCTCTGCTATGTTGGGCTTGTTCAATTCATTCTCAGTCCTGTCTTATGCCTCCCTGCTAGCTCCTATCGTCATCTGCTTGGACTTAAAAAGGGGCCTCCAACCAGCAATGTGCCCTCAAGCACGTAGCTGTAGCCTCGAGCCAAGGTCAGTGCTGGCAGCTGGCATCAGCCACAACGGTTTTCATCCCTGTGAGTGTGACAGGGCACCCAACACCCAGCAGCTCTGCCTGGTCCTCTTCCACCATGACCAGAGGTGCTGGCCTTGTATGAAGTCCAGCATCAGCAGCAGATAAAGCAGTTTGCAGTTATTCAGTGTTTCAAATTGGATTCAGAGAGTACATTCGGTTTTGTAGCATAGCCAGGGACTCAGCTTGACAGCAGATGTTTGAGCATCCAGAGTTCTTAAAACCCAACAGAAATCAATAGAAGGTCAACTTAACTTCACACAGTCTTTCTAAATGAGACACCCTTATGACAGCAGCTGGCCTTCTTTTGACAGAAGTTTTTCCAAGCTGCTTGACGTAACTTGAAGACTTCAAACTCTTGAGGGATTTATGGCTGAAGGACTGTCACCTGGAGCTGCTAAGCTGAATTCCTCAGCAGACACTTGTCTGTACTGCCGTGACCCCCACCGATGGGCACGCTTGGCTGGGGGCAAGCCCACGTAGGAATCAGGCCCACACAACCTCAGTAACAGCTTAATTCTTATGAAGCAACACAAACCTTCGCCTAGCATTACAGAGAGCTCTCACAAGCATTTGTCAAAAGCCGGTATAACTTACCAGGGACGCGCTTGATCTGGGGTTTGATCCTCACCATCCTTTGTCATTAGTAGGTCTGAATCATCCCTATTTACATTTGCTGGTAAATTCCCCTCCAACAAAGCACAGCTCTGTGCTTCCCAGCCATCGGTCGAGCTGAGAGGACCTCTCTCAAGAGGCACTTCGCCACTTAGGTTAAATGGGTGAGTTCTGCCAGCGCCACTTCTCCCTGCTAAGTAATACTCCTGTCTAAGCCATTTGCCTGCGGAGGCAGCTCCACACTCAGGAGGGTCAATGGCAGAACTTTTCTTTTCCTTTTCTTTTTTTTTTTTTTTTTGGGGTGGGGGGGGGCGGGGAATACACTTCTCCATTTTCTCATTGTTGCATGTTTTTTGGTTTTTTTTTTTGTTGTTGTTGTTGCAGTGCCATTTACCTCATACCTAGTTACTGCAGCTTATGAAGAGGCTTTTTGCCATCGCTAACTGTTTTTTCTTTACAACCTTACCTGGAGCACTAGCAGTCCGAACCAGCTCTTCCTGCCGCTGCGGACAGGAAAGGACTTGCACTGGTGACAGCAACAGCAGGAGACCAAGACAAAAAGCTGCTCAAGTTTTAGAAGCCCTGACAGCTTTCTGTAAGAAAACCTGTTCCAAAGACCACACAATCTACAACCCATCTCCTTGCAGAAACCACCATTTAAGATCCATCTATTCAAGGCAGGCTACCCCAGTGACTGCCCTTCAGCGTGGTTTAGCTCATCTGGTTCTGCTTAAAAACACCTTCATGTCTTGCTCACATGCTTCTCTAAACTTACACTACTAAATCCACATTTTCATGCTAAAAAGGGTAAAGTAACTTTGGTTTTCCAATAAAATTTCATTCTAAACTCTGCTGATCCACTATTTCTTAGCATTCCCAGGACTGCTCTGACTCCTTAGTACAGAGATGAGAGCTGAAACCTTACAGAGAGGAACTAATGGCACCAAGACCATACCGAGCCCTAAAGCCAGCCCACAAATAGTCCTACTTACACACAAACCCAGCACTACCCACCTCTCCCTGCAAAGTAACAACTTAAATGCCAAAATCCAGGTGCAATCAATCAGACCCGTAGAGAAGACAAAGGAAGATCTTCCCTCTCACCTGCTGGGTTTATGTGACCTCCTGAATGGCTCTTCTCTCTCCTGACTCCAAAACGAGGTTCTTCCTGGGTTTTAACTGCATGGTTTCTCTAGGATTGTTGTGTTTTTCTCAATGGGGAGGCAAGGACAAGAATTGCCTCTATTCTGAGGAAGTGGGACCTGGAAAGGGTCAGCAGCACGCTCCAGAGGAAAGGAAGATTTCCAAGGCTTTCAAGATGATGCCCCTTTCCCTCCTTCCATAGCCTGCCTGGGATAGGAAAGGGATGGAAAAAACGTGCTAAATCCCAGCCAGTTCCCAAAATGCATGGATTTGCAAAGAGTATGAGATGATCTGTGCAAAGATCCTGGCGCGTCTACAAATAAGTGGCAGTACAGACCTACTGGGGGGACAAACAGCTGTAACTGCTTACCAGAAACATTACCCATTGCAATGGGCAATGAAAATTAAAAGTAAGTGTGCAGACTATATCATTGCCATTCCTTGACCCCTGAAAGGCTCTGAAGCCCAAACTCACTTTTGCTAGGCTTTCTGGACCTTTACAAGGATCTTATGAAATCCACTGACCTTCTTCAGACAGGAGGGAATGCAGAGGAGAACACTTCTCTCCTTGTTTCAAAAATTGTTCATTTGGCCCACCTTTGCAGGCCTCCTCAGTTCTCCAGATTTTATATAAACTGCACTGCACGATTCTTCTAACTCTGATACAGCTACAGGTATTTCACAGTATTATTGTAGCCACGCACAATAGGGTGCTGTCACAGAGCTCTCCAGTGGAACTGGTGGTCATTGTAGGTGCAGAGGTAGCCAGTACTTAGAGCCAGAGGAAGACTTACCTTCTTTGGATTTTGCTGCATGTGTAGCTCAGCTGCCACCCCCATGGCAGAAGACAGCAGGACTCCAGACGCTCTGTGTGACATGAAAGCCCGCTGGGACATGAAACACAGCAAATATTCGGGAGGTTTGTTTTTCAGGCCGAGTGGTTTTTTTCCACTGAGAAGAGGCAATCACCTCTACGTAGGGTAGAGCTGTTGTCCCCACGCAGGTCAGTCCCACTCTGCACAGAGGGCTGTGCTGGCCCCAGAGCAAACTGCCCCCACCTGCTGCCTCTCACCTTCACACAGCTCCTGCAGGAACGGCTCATCACGGACCTCTCAACCCTTTTAACTTCAGTGAAAATGCAGGGAGTGCATTCAGCGGCTTAAATTGCAGGTCTTTGCCATTAAAGCTCTCTTTGGTTGACAGGAATGGAGGAGCCCTTGTCTGAATAGTTCAGCAAGATGGTCTGAAGGGACATCCGGAGATCAGCTGCTGAGTGCAGCAGCCTCTTCTTGCAGCTCTTGTAGCACAGCTGGAGCTGTAAGGCAGCTATCCTCAGCCCTACGCCTTCCCATTTGCAAATCATCTTAAAGGTGTCATCACTCTAGCTTCCTGCGACAACCTCCCAGCATGGCTGATGGATGGAAGGAGAGCCCTTTGGTGCAAAGTTAGCTGCTTGCATGCAGCCACATGTGGCTTGAAGTAATCCAGCTGACTAACTGCAACAGGTTAGGAGATACTCCCCAGGTCTCCTTCTGGGCTATGCTGTGGGGAGCAATGATCTCCAATGAAAGGGACAGTGATGAACAGTTGGGACTGTAAATTCTTCAGCTTGCACAGCTGGATCTAGAAAATGATGTCGGGGTGTAAAGTATCTTTAAACATCATTATAGAGCTATGTCAACAATTTGGGCTTGTACTGTTTTAATTATTACAGTTAAAACTCACCCTATCTGTATATTAACACTGGCACAAACACATTGTAGGTCAGGCTTAAGACTGTTTAAGGTGCAGGCACTTGGAGGATTAAGTACTGCCTGTTTGTAAAGCACTCTGAACAGACATCACGCTGTAAGTACCAAGTGTTATTTCTGTGTGAAGTAGCCAGGTTCAGCTTAGTAGTTCCCAGGATTTGCAAGTGGAAAGGGTGGAAGGACAGGACAAACCTCAGCTGCATTACTGCGCACTCGCAGCCTGTCATGGGCTCTGCCGTCCAGAGAGAGGAAACCGCACTGGCAGGGATGCCTGATGAAAGGGGAAAGCATTGGCTGTCCTCAGTAAGAGGATCAAGTGCCAATAAGCAGACTCCAGAGGATATGAAGATAGATTTACTCCTCCCCTCTCCCACAGGGACTTCTCGTGGTGGCTCCAGGCCCCTCTTAGACTGTGCCGTGTTGATAAGGCACAGCTGAGACCCCATTAACATCACCTCTGCTTCTGAAACTGCCTGGAGTACATCGGTACCAGCAAAGCCCACCGACCAGAGATGAACAAACAGCTCTGAACGGGGTCAGGCTGGTCTGCTTCCACCTTGCAAACACAGCGAGGGTTTGCAGAACTGAATGACTGGATGTATGAGCGTAAAATATTCCAGTTAGGAACAAGAAGTACATGTGATAGGCATGAAGGCACAGAGCCCAGACTTCATTAAGGTAGTTTTTATATTTTGAAAAGCAATATTAAAAAACACCGGAAAATGCAAGATAAATGTAACAGTTGCTTCTACAAGTTTTAACCTTGTATTGCTTGGCCATTTTGACATATAAATTATTGCTTACTAGCTCTCATAAATACACAACACAGTAATATGTACAGAGGCAGACAAGCATGGAATATGAAAAGGAAAACATTGGCAACATTGATTCTGGTAAATCAGATTATTTCATACATACCAGGTCTCATAACGGTGGATAACTACTAGCTGTAGTCCCTGAGAAATTAGGCAAATACCTTGATTTGGGGTTTTCTGTTTTATTACTTTTAATGCAAGCTGACAGCATTATGGCACTCAGAGAGAATGGAACAGGCAGGTGTTCTTACCTCAGCTCATTGACTTCATCCCAGTATTTCTTAATAGTGTAATATGATGACAATAAATAGGCTATGCAAATAAATATTACTCTGCTAAAATATTTAGTATTTACACCTTTCTTTGTAATTTTACAGCAGCACATGTCTTATTATTTCTGATAACATCTTTTTTTTTTTTGCCACTGTCATGCAAATGCAATTTATTTCTATCCAAGACGGGACTAGAATCAAAAAGATGTGTCATAGAAGCATCTAAATTTGATGCAACAAAATCCCACATCAAAGAGGTAAAAAGTGACCCAGCTTTTTCCTTTGTCCTGTCTAATTACTCCTCCTAGCTACTAAGGAAAATATGCAGAGTATTTAACCCCAGGTGTGATTATGATAAACTGAACTTATAATATTCATGGATTTTATCCTACGTAACGTAATTGCGCTATTGAAGGATTAAAAAAATCACACAGTATCAGCAGTGCTGGGCCCTGGCAGAGGCTGTGTAGCGTCCCCCTTTCTTTCGCAGGGTTTATTTCTAGTTCTCCTCCCAAGCACCACACCTTCAAACTACCTGCCAGTCTGCAGCCCAGCTCTGCAATGCTTCACCTGTTGAATGAAGACTCTGATGGGCCTTTTTTTATTAGACATATTAGCTACAAATGTGGACTATTTGCCTTTCCTTTATGGTAACAGTTATAATATCCATATTTTCAATGTGAAATTGATGCATCCTGGCCCTCAGACCAGGAAATAATATCCTAATTATACAGGCCACTATGAAAACTAGTTTGTAAAGTTTGAAACAGTAGTCTAATTAGCCACAACACAGATAACAAGGTTAATGCTGGCTATGTGCCTTCAAACTGAGTTTATGCCAGCTGCAAGGGGTAGACAACACTTGATTTAATATAAAGTTGCAGCGGTGCAGATAGCCAATGCCTCAGGTGGCCTGAAGCCTAAAGGTACAAGTTAACCCATCCATCTACTTCAACCAGTTTGAACTGGCAGAGTGAGGAGCCTTCAAGGTGGCTCTAGCATGCTTTCCAATCAAAGCCTGAGCATAGAGTCATCTTTCTACTTCTGTTTTCTTTCTTCTCTCTTTTTTTCCCCCCTTCTTTCATTTCCTTGTCTTTTATTCTTCTCTGGCACCGCTGCTGCTCCACCAGCAGCAGTAACTACCAAAACAGAGCCAAATGCAGTGAACTGAGAAACAGGCCCACTTTCTCACCCTGAATACCTTCTCATCCTCCCTCTCCTACAGATTTCAGGAGAACAACTTGTGGACTAGAGTATTACACCACATGAGCTAAAGCATGCAGGCTGGTCTACATACAGGCTCCTAAAAATAATGCCACAGTAAAAAGATTTCACAAGGGGGAGCTCAAAAACCAGCAAACCACCCAGGTAATGCATCGAGGGTGGGGATTCAGGGAGTGCTGTAGCCAGAGGAAGAACTGCAATAACACAAGCAACAAATTATATCTGGTTTGTGTTCTTACACTGCAAAAAGGAGCCCACCGCAGCTAGTATCCTTATCTGAACAGTTTTGGTCTGTTTGCACAAAAGAGTTATTTACAATATGTGCAGTCACATCTACAGAAGAACATAGGAAATTTTTACTCCATGGCCAGCAAGAGTTTTTTTTTTTTCTTTTTACTGGGTAAAAAGAAGATTTTTTTTTTTTTCTAAAAAAAAAAAAATCATATAGTATTTGATAATAACAAAGTACAAGCAAATACATTTCTGAAACATCTGTTTCCTTTACAATAGATCTATACAATATTTCACAGATGGGAAAACCAAATGCATTCTACAGATTCCCCCACAGACTACTTGTTAAAGCTGCTTTTTTTTAATCCCTTTAAACCAGAGATAACACAACGATGAAGAGCATGCTACTTCAGTATTCCCACAATTCCCACAAATGCTCAAAGGAGCATTTTCTTGGAAGTCTTCCTCATGTGGAAAACATACAATAGAGATGGGAAAGTAATGCAATGTCCTCCCTGCTCTGCAAAGGGACCGTTACCGTGAGTCAGAGTACAAACACGTGCCAGACTGCGTAGCACACCGCACATTGCCTGTGGCATTCACTAGATTATTTCAGGGCAACTTCTTAGCGCTGAAAACCAGAACTACGGTGACGGTGGTGACTACAGTTAACCTACATCTAAGCAAGACTTTAGAAATGCTGCCTCAGTACGTGCCCAGAAGTAGTACTTTTAGCTACATAAGAATTGGCATGGGGAGGGGTGTGAGAGGGTCAGAAGCAGTAATGGGACCCTGATGCTGAGAGCCCGGTGTATATGCAGGTAATTACACTGGTACCCTGTAAGGTGTACCCATTCGTTATTTAAAAACTAGAAGCGTGTGCAAGTTTGGTGAAGTTTCACCTTCTGAAACAGTATTTCCAGAAAGTGAGTTAGGAATGTAGGTGGATCTAGGCATTGCCTCTGAATAGACACCAAGGAGGCTGTAATTCAAGCAGAAAACAAAGCTCCTGCTATAATAATTTAAAACACATTAACTGCAGGAGCTGGTGCTAAATCTGAGATAACTGAAAAGGAAGAAAATAGTATGTTTTCAGTGTACAAACAATTGTGTCCATAAATTGTAACAAAAGTGGATTGGCTCTTACAGTGTGTTTTATAAAGCAGATTCTTAAGGGGCCATAACAGCGTGAACTGTTTACTGCTGACCTCCACTTCATGACGCACTCTTGAGTTTCATCGGGTGCGCTGTCTTTTTATATTCCCATTCCTGGTTGTCCGCACTTATCTCAAATAAGATGCTCCAGTGGACTCAGGGGAGCTGCACGGATTGCACAGTATTTTTGGCAACAATACTTTGGCAGCCTTGAATTAGTGAGGTACGTACTGTGGTGAACCGAGAATCAATCCCTTTGCGGCATGTTGCTTGCTGAAATTTGCTGCTGTGACACGACGTTTCCTTTCATTCTAATACTGGCAGAATCTGCATTGAAAGCTACACTGGACCAAACAATATTTTCACAGAAACCAAGCTCCTGAGCTCAAAGGACGCTGCTCCGTTCCCTCCCGTCCCGGTGACCAGCAGGGATGGCACCAAGCTTGCCCTGCAACTCTGCGAGCAGCTCCTTTGCTGGCTCTTGCCTGATTTTCCTGCGCATGTTGTGTGAGCTACTGATAAAACTCAGTAAACTGTTCTTATACAGGGAAGCAACATGCTTGGCATAAACATTCACTTAATTCAAAGTGCTGCAGTTACAAGGTTATATGAAGCTGTGTATGCTCACACTCGCGGCTCTATCCTATGAGAAAGCTCAAAAAGAGCTTGCTGGTTGTCGATGACGTGCAGGTGATGGACGTATGGCTTCAGCTCGTGATGCTCTTTTGAAGGAACTTCATTGCCTGCAAGACAGGAGAAAGGGGATGAATCAGAAAGCCATGCCTTGCCTGCTTCTCTGTCCTGTGCGTTACTAAGTCCCTGGTATGCCAACCTGTCAGGTGCTAGACAGTCACAAAATAGATGCCCAGCGATCCAAAGGACTTGCTGCTTAAGTGCAATGCATGAGGTAACAGCTAGATACAGAAAAGGGGAGAAGAAAGCAAGCAGCAGGCAGTGCTGGGCAGCCAGTGTGCACGAAGGAGGAACAAGTGGATGGCAAGAAGCTGACTCTTCCCAAGTGGAAGATTTACCCCTGCTGGCAGTACAGACAGTCTGTTCCCGGTAAGGGTGGCTCAAGGTTTCCTTCGTGCCGCTCTGGCAGCACAACGGGACCTTGAACAGGGGTGGGCGACCCAGCCTGTAACTTTTAAACAGCCTTAACACAAGTACACGAGACAGCAGGCTCCCCCGTCATTTCCTTCGGAGCAGGTGAAAGGTGACAGGGCAGCAGACGGGTACGAAAGCTCTTCAAAGCTGCTCTGACAGGCCCCCGCGTTTTGATCTCATATGCTTTTGATTTCTGATCTAGTAACAGAGACGAGAGTCATGCTGATATTTCACAGGAGTTTACATGGCAAGAGGAACTAGCTGTGTAACAGACAAATTGAAGGGTGGCTTGATAGCAGATGTTTTCTGTTACAAGCCTTATGCTCGACATTGGCTTGTGGGAACTCGCCGCTTGTGAAACCCTTTTTGCTGGTGAAACCCACACTGCTGGTGGCCAGCAGAAGTGGAAAAGGAAAAGCTAAGCCCATGGCCACCGAGACCCATCAAGGCAGGCAGAGAAAGCAACCAGATACATTTCCCACATGTTGCTGACTGCTGACAAACGAGCAAAGGTTGGAGAGCTCTGTTCTAGTCCATGTCCTCAAGGAATTTTTAATAACTTTACCATAAATTAAAAAAGAAAAAGCTCAAAATTCCCTGACCCAGTCAGCTTAACTTGCACACTCCCTCCCTCTCCTTTGTTTCATTATCATCCTTTTCTCCACGTTCTCCAGCTACACGAGAAGCTCTCCAGGAACCCACCATCCCACTTGTTTCTGAAGAGCACTGTATGATGCTGTGTAGGTAACGTGGGCTGTTGATGCAGCCAGCTCTGCATGCGGCTGCTAACCCGGCTCCCAGGCAGCTGTTTTTAGGAGCTATTTCTGAGCAGCTGACTTGAGAAATGTGTGAGAGAACAGGACGACATGATAAATTTGTGTCGGGATACAGAGATGACCTTTGCGCTCTGAGGGAATAGGATCCCACCAGCTGTGCTGAATGTACTGAAAAACATTTGTATTTCTCATTAACACCTGAAATGACAAACGCTTGAATTATGTTATTTGTTCAGGCGGCTTTGCCCTGTTTTGGAAATGCTATTATTTGTTTTCAGGATTTAGGATATAAAAGGATTTATTTCCATTAAAAAGGCATTTCAGTCTTGCCTGGAACCTAACCAGTTTCTAATCCAGAAAGATTTTGGCCTGCAAGCTTAATACACGTGATACAGTTCATAAACAATAATAATATTCCTTGCTTAGTTTTGTTTGAATTCTTTCCTACAGTAAGACGCCTGCTGCTCTTAGGTCAATCTGGGAGTTGATCTAGTAGAAAGACTCACATTCCTGAGAGCAAAATAAGCCCACTAGAAAAGGAAACTGTCCATAAAGTCTCAATAAATATTCAGTGAATTCATTTCATGCCTAAACGAATTTAAGAAAAAAAAAAAAAGAAAGCCTCAGGGATGTCTGTATAAGCTGCTTTTTAAATGCCAGCTTCACAATAAATCAAGTCTGTGGTAAAACAAAATAACAATCGTACTTCAAGCTACCAGATTATATGATAAATCTCAGGTATTAACCTTGGATTTGTGTTGCAACACTTACAAAACCACTTGGAGAAAAAAACCAAAAAAGCAAAAACGAGATGAAAGATTTGCAAAGAAGCTGCAAAAAAAATTCACATCATTAAAAGAACCAATGCTACCATTTTATAATGCCAAATAGGAGACATTCTAACCTACAGAGACATGGTTTGGATTAATCAACATTTCATTCAGTATTTATTCCTTCAGAATAAAAACAAATGGCACGTCCTTCTCCCTCTCCCCCTTCTCCCTCTCTTATATATATATATATATATCTATCAAAATAACACAAGAACCATAGAGCTGAGCAGCCTTTGTTTAAAAAAAAGACTGTACATACACAAGGTAATTCTATA
>NW_009232102.1:0-28038 GCF_000690835.1 Fulmarus glacialis
CCTCTGCAGAGCCTTCCTACCCTCGAGAGAGGCTGAGAGAACTAGGACTGTTCAGCTGGGAGAACAGAAGGCTCAGGGGGTCTTACCCATGTGTATAAATACCTGATGGAGGGGGAATGAAGGTGAAGGAGCCAGGCTCTGCTCAGCACTACCCACTGACAGGACAAAGGACAGTGGGTACAAATTAAAAACCATGACATTCCATCTGAACAGAAGAAAACACATTTTTACTTTGAGAGTGGTCAAACATAGGAACAGGTTGCCCAGAGAGGTTGTGAAGTCTCCGTCTGTGGAGATACTCAAAATCCGAAGGGGAACGATGCCGGGAAACCTGCTGTAGCTGACCCTGCTGGAGGAGGAGATGGGACTGGCTCATCTCCAGAGGTGCCTTCCAGCCTTAGCCATCCTGTGATCCTCTAAGCCATGAAAACAGTGTCATCCTGTGAAATGCTGTATTACTTTTCCCAAACTGTTTCACAACTGTGTCTGGTAGTGAAATTATACAAATAACCTTGCTGACGTGAGAGGTATTAGAGCCTGATAGACTTTGAAGCATTTGGTGTATTTCTGAATGATAAGGAGGGATATTAAAAGCCTTTTCTTTCCCTCATGCATGCCCACTCTACAATGTCATGGACATAAAACACGACCAGTGGCCTGCATTTCACTCGTCTGACAGGCCACACTGCAGACAGAGCTGCTTTTAGGACCTGGTGTTTTGGTGGTTTGTTTTGTGCATCCCAGTGGCAATAGAAAGCTACTTATTGGAGCTTTGTGAAAGGCGGCTGGGGGCAGAGTGACGTTGGGAAGGATTGCTCAGAGATAGAGTTGGTCCCTTGTTGTGTGACACAGAATAGATCAGTGGTGCCACTGGGAGGGAGAGGCAGGTGGCCCCTTGCTGTGTCCCAGCAAAATTCCAGCTGGTTGTGAAAAGCAACACCTTAGCAAGCCACACCGATGCTTCTGCATGCTATTTGTTGCAATTCCCATATCTGCAGGTTCAAAGGTCTAAAAACTTCATCTGAAGCTAATCCCGAGCAGGTTGCTTTCTGCACACGTTCTGTTTAGAAAGAAACAAAAGGCTACATTTTCTGTTTGGCAGTTTATCCTATCTGCTATGGGCACCCTGTGCTTCAGTCCATTTCCACATATCAGACTAACAGCTGAGCGAATGTTGAGGGTATGCCTGAACACTGCTGCCATGGATTTATAGCATGCCCTAAGCTTCACGGTGTTTCTGGAAACCACTCTAGGCACCTTACAGAGGTCCTTACTCCGAGATGAGAGCCCCAGGTGCTGGCAGCCCTATTTCTCAAAAGTGGCTGGCAGGAAATTTAAATTAGTTTGGATCTGTATTAGACACTTTGCCCCATGAGACCAGGGAAATGATATCTAGAGATACCTCCCCCACCCACCCCAAAGGAGTGGAGAATATTTCCAACATTTTTCAGTCTAGTGTAAGGTTTTAAATCCTTGGATTAGAGCATCAAAGCAAAAATTGCCTGTTACTTACAACGATGTCCCTGTCTTTCTGCATAAAGACATAAAAAGGGGCTCCATCTTTTTCCCCAAACCCACTTTGTTGTCTGACTCCTCAAAATTCCCTTTGCCTTTATCGGTCCTATCCTCCCTACAGGTTAACCCAGCTGCTCCAGACTTGCGCAGTTTAAATTCCACCTATGGGGCTGAGACGAGTGTAACTGTCGAAAGCCTGGAGCTAGTCAGTGAGGAGCACAGGGCCAGGGCCAACGGTGGGGTTCAGGCCTGGCACTGCCCTCGCAGTGCTTTTGCAGGGAAACGTTGTGCACAGGCGGGTTTTGATAGTTCACTCATATCAATTCAGCTTGCCACTGAGATAACCCTTTTCTCCTCTGTCTGTGTAAAGAATTTCCTTTACACCAGTGGATAGCAAAGTCAGACCGTGGGGTCAAACCTGCTCACAGATGTTTTTCCTATGGAAGAATTGAGGTTTTATTCACATTCTTGCCAGGTTCATATGTGAAATCTTCTCACTGTTCCCGCAGAGTCTACCGAAGTCTGCCCTTGAGATACAAACCGTGAAAGCCAAAGGGATTTGCAACAGGTCCTGAACTGCTAGTGCATGGTCTTAGATTCGGGGGGATAAAAGGGGCTACCGAGCAGCAGTCCCTCCTGCATCACACAGTCCACAAATTTCCATAGCAGTATAAACTGTGACTTCCTCGTTTGCTTTCGTCTTGCTTTGTGAGAAGACAGGCTGTTTTTTCTAGGTATCCACGAAGTCTGCAGCAAATCACCTCCTCTGTGAGTGTTATAGCCCATAAACAAGTGCCTGCTGTTATCTCACCTTGAATCTGCCCCTGGTTTCTTCTCTTGTTGGCACAGCGGTTTTGGCAGAGATCAGATCGGGGGCTAGCGAGATTGGCATTGCAAGTAGAAGGAGGTTTGAAATAAGGGTGTCACCCAATCAAAGTTTATAACCCAAAGATCTCTTAGATTTGACATCCTGGGCCAAATTAACAAATTGATTTAATGTACCTATATGGACATAGTGGATACAGATGTGAAGTTCATATTTTGCCCACCTCTGAGCTGGTTCCCTGCTTTGCCACCATAGAAATTGTGCTAACAGTATGGGAATGACAGTGCAAATAGATGTAGTTAAGTTTCTTAGCAGGCCTAGTGAGAAGCAGGTGTATTCAAAAGCCAAAGTTAGATGTATATGGAGCAAACAGAAGCACGTTTTGTCTTCTCAGGCTGTGTGCTTACTCGACGGTGGCAGTCATTGTATCCTGACATTCCCAGGCGATTGCCTGGGGATCTTCGAGTTCTCCAGAATTTAACTTTTAAACATGACATATATAAACCATACTTTTATGTAATAAATGTATATAATATATATTATAATAATAATAATAATGTAAAGGAACATGTAAGATACTTGTAACTAATGTGTTCAAGTAGATTATTCTATGTTAAACACTAGTGATACATGCTTACATCTAAAATGTTACAGTTTTCTGTGTAAACTTAGGGGGGTTTTATTGCACGCAAGTGAGCATCAACTCAGAAAACCTCTGAACTGGAACTTTATGACCCTATCATGGATAAAATACCTTCAGTTAATTTCTTCAAAATGGCTAAATTTACTGGTCAGTATTTTAGCTAGCTAGAGTAGCAGTTATATCTGTACTTGAAAAATAATGGGTCATTAGGGTAGCGTTGTATATGATCTCTAAGGCCTCAGCCCTCCTGACTGGTGATTCGGGTGCATCTTTTCTTGTAAGTAAGTATGACACTGCATGGTGCGCTCCTTGTGAGGACAGAGCACACCTGTAATGATACAGCTGAGCAAAAAACCAACTTACTCTGTATTCTGAAGCATCTCAGTAAGAAAGCACTTTGTGGAGAATAATGACAATGATTCAGTTTCATATATATGATTCATAAAGAAAGATTAATCAGGCTTAAACTAGAGCATACAAGTTCTGCATCAATATTCAAGGGTTTCTGCATATGCTACTGTACATGTAATTCCTTCATAACAAGAAGGAGAGAACGAATCTTAGAAGGAACAACACAGAAATTCATTGAACTAAGATGGAAGAATTGACGTTGATAAATTATTCATTAAGTATATATTCAAATACATAATGGATGGAAGTTGAGTGTACCCATAGACAATATAGGACTACGGTAACCTAATGTCCTTAGTGATGTTAAGGACAGAGTATGTGAAGTTTAGAAATTGGTTACAGACAAGAGGTACCAAAATCTACTTGACAGTACACCTCTGAATTCTATTATACATATGTATGTATTTATCTCTCTCTTTCATATTTAGCTTATAAGCTATAAATATTTATGCCTATTGATACATGTATGTATATATCATGTCCACCTGTCAACTGGGTTTGGCTATGTAAATGCTAAGATAAGATTGGATTAGCATGTTTTAAGTTGTTGTGATGAACTCAGGTCTTTTTTGGCTGCTGTAGTTTCCGTATTTAGTGCATTTCTCTGTGTTGTTTACATGTGCACTGGGCATATTGACAGAACTCATTATTTCTGTTTCTGATCAACACAGGTAACTGTCAAAGATACCAACAAATGTTTGTTTCCACTTCTGTAAAATTTTACAAATGCTTTCAAGTCACCCTGTAATGATTCATTAAAATAATTAGCTGCTGCTACAAAAAAAACATTAGTGCATACCATTTGGAAAGCTGTAGACACAACTTACATTTATTTTAGGATTTGCAATATACTGCTTTTCAGGCTGAATTTGTTGGCAAGGGTTAGGTGGGAATAAATGTTCTCGGCAGTTCCAAATCCTACTAAATGTGGCTTCTGTTATATGGATTCAAGTCTTATAATTAACAAAATTTCAAGAAAAATGAGTTTTTAAATTGTTCCATGTAGAATTAACATTTACAGAAATTGGACAGAGCTGCTAAAAAAAAAAAAAAAAAAAAAGGAAATAACCTGAAAATGCCCTGTTTTGGAAAAGATAATGATGGAGATTTCACAATGATCTATATATAACACTACGGGATGTTAAATATTAATGATTGAAGTATAGCAAGCATTATAATATACCACACCAATGCAGGTGATGTCAGTCCTACAGCTTTGTGTGAAAATATTTTCTCAGTCCTAGTGCAGTATAATTCAGAAAGATAAAAATAATAACATGTATTATGTATATCAGTCAATAAGCCAGATCTTCATGTAGCATAAATTGGTTAAGTGAAGGGCAGTGGAACTATGCCCATGCATCAACTGAGGTTATGTCTTGAGTGTGACCCAGTAATTATGATTCAGTCAATGAAAGTTTGTTTGAATCCAAAGAATGAGATTTGGCACAAATAGTAAGTAGGGGCGGTTTTTTTTTCCTTTTGGTAAATAATTTATTAATGAAAAATGCAGGTGGCTTGCTCACAAAACAACTGCAGAGCAGGCTAAAATTTGGCAATTTGTATTAGTCAATGGGGAAAAAGTAGAGTAAAACACTAGCTATACTGAGCATTTTGGTTTTAATATTTCTAAAAAAGTCAGTAGGATGGAAGAGGAGGATATAACTGCAGAAAGAGTTAAGAATAGCTGTGAGAAATCATCATATAACCCATGCTTTGGATATTCCCTTTGGCTGTGAGAAACCCAGATTAACTCTTTGATATGGGCAGCCGTTATCTTTTTGGACATAGGGAAGTTTGTATGGATTTTCTCTGGTCTCTCCTCATAAACTGTTCCAGTTTTACAGAAGTGATCGAGCGTTCAGCGGGTCAGCTGTCGGTGGAGATGAATACCTGTGTGCCAGGCCTTGCCGAGGAAAGCTTTGCCTGGAGGGAGGGAAAGCACCCTACCTCCAAGCTGCGTATTTAGGATGTAGCAGACCCAAGTTCAGTCCTGGGTGCAGAGTGTTCTCCTTGACTCCCTGTGCTGCAGTTTTTGGAGAAACCAAACGGGCACATGGACTGGAGGGACAGCGTGGCACACTCTGTCCAGGGCCCCAGGCTGCACACTCATTGCGTCTCGTCCTTCTTTAAAGTCCACAGCAACTCCATTGGCTGCAAATTTTGGAGAAACAGGGTTACTTGCATAAGTAAGATGAGCTGGATTTATCACCATGCCTTTCATCTTCAGCAACTGAAAACTAGTGGATTAGTTTCGCATTTGGGGCTGTATACTTGGATCCCAGACTGCTGGTCAATTGTGTACAAGAAACTTTACCTGCTTGTCTAAACAGTAGCACTTGTGGATCCAGGGAGCTGACACCCATGTTAATTTTAGCAGCCAAAGAGTGGGAACGGTCAATGAACATAGCATCTCAGGTGCACAGAAGAAGATGAAAAGAATAGCTTCAAAGAGAAAAAAGTGACTTAAATAAAATATGACTGCTGGAATGGTTGCAGTTTGATCTACTGGTGTTTTCCCAGTTTACTAAAAAGAACAAAACAAGAGCCATCAAATGTTAATCAGATGCTTTTTGTGTGGAGCACACTGGGGCAGAATCCTGGGTATGCTCAAGACAGACAGCCGGAGGGAATAAGTTTCAGGTGAATAATCCAAGAGAAGAGACCTTAGGCCTGTCAGTTAGTTTTCCACTCTAAATGTGTTTCATCATAAGGTGCCATTTTGTTGAAATCAGATTATGATGCTTTTATCACAGCTTTTTTTTGTTCCAGCATCTACACCACGGAAAAGTGAATTACCCACCTGGGTAGCTCAGGCATTCACCCAGGTGTGGGTGAACCAGGTTCAAGACCCTTTTGTAAACACCGTACTCAAGTAGTAGTCTCTTATAGTGATGATAAACACAATATTCTGGCAGCTGACTATTAACTGTGTGTCTTGTTTTACGGATGACCAACTTGGGCTGCCCAAGGCTTACAGAGCACTTGCAATGGTAGACAAAGTCGGTGAGAGCTGTGGTTTTTCAGCACCTCTGACTGCAAGGCAGTACTGTCTCCAGTAGTGTGCACAGGGTTTGCAAGCCATGAATTTTAATCCTTGCTCTGCCACTAATTCACTGTGTAGCTCCAGGCAAGTCCCTATCTCTTCAGCTGTAAAATGGGGATAATAGTAATAATGGTCTCCTATCTTTTGGCAGTGATAAATTCATCTGTGTTCTTGAGGCACGCAAATACTACAGTGATGGGTGGCCCAGAAAAGACCATGAAAAAATGAGTAATTCTGTATTTACTGCAGGCTTTGGGTATGCAGTAAATAAGGCTCTGCTAACTGGCTGGTGAAGATTACTTTTCCAAGTAGCTGCTTATTCAGTAGGTACTGTGTAATCAGTACCTACTTATCCTGTGTAATGAATGATAAAGGGTTCTTTGGGGGAAACAAAAAGGAGGCAAAGACAGATTTCAAGAAAAATCTTAATACTGATTTACAGGAAAGCACAATTAGGATTTCTTTGTCCATTTAGGCTTTAGTGTTCTCCAGCTTTAAAGCACTTGATTTTGGCAACCATCATAATGTTCTTCTAAGGCTGCGCAGGCACATGATTAGGTCTGTAACGTGCACCCCGCAATAACAGCTTTACTCAAAAATAGCATTTTGACGGCGCACATGTATCCATTCTTCATGTGCAATTATTTCTGTCTGAAAACCAGGAAAAACAAATATGCCCTCTTTTTGTTTATGTCTGTTCTGATCACACCATCATATTCTCATTCTTATATCGCATTTTTCAGATTAGTTGCAGGGTTTTCAGAACAGTTGCACCTGGTCAGTTTGTTCACACAGTGGGTCTCTCTTTGTATACAAATAAAATCCCCCCTAAGGGGTTCCTCTTTTGACAAATAGATTTTTGCTATTGAAAATATCAAGGAAAACAATTAAGACCACTGTACACGGTGGTATGCTGACACTTCAATTCAAACTTTATTAGAGTCGTCTGAGCATGTTTATCCTGCAATTTAACTGCTTATTAGACCATTGCTATCACATCTGTGAAAAGAATGCAATCCACAAAACAAGCTGCCAAATGTCCCTTTACAATTATGTTGTTCAAAGATCTGTACTGTCATTCCCTATTTTGTATTTGTGTATATGATGTGTCAGTGCAGCAGTCCCCTGACGGGACTCATTTGAGTATAGTTGGAGTCATGCTTATTTTTCTATACGTAAGGACATCTAAGCTCTGCCAAGACAGAATATGCACAGATTTGTTGGTCTAATCTCCACCACATTTGGTGATGTTAGATTTAAAATTAGGACATATCAGATTAGAATCGTGATATTTGAAGTAGTCTTGTCATAAAAGGGTATCATCCACTGCATAATACTTACAGCCTTTTAGTGTGTCTAATAAAGGAGCATGTTTCATTGTATTCTAACTCTACACGTTTCTAGACATTTACGTGATACTCTTATGTGTGATATCTGAGATCTATTTGAGATAATAAGAATATACTGCATGAAACAAAGCAATATATGACCTCAAAGAATATTTTAAAATTATATCTTAAAAGCACTTCTTCTTGCTACTTATATTGAGAACCTTCATGAGCAAATATTTTGGAGCAAATTACTTCCATAAATGTCTCTTTATAGGCCCTGATCTTATGAACTGCAGACATGATTCATTCTGGGCATGCGAATTCATTGCAACTGAAGACATATGCAAGTTATTGCGGTGATTAACTCAGTAGAAAAATGTTTGCAACACTCTGTCCTTCAGGTTTTTACTTTTCACTTTACAAACGGTGCTACCAGTTATGAGCAGGATACAAACAATAGGTGCAGAATTATTGTCAGGGATGGCTGTTACCTCTAGTCACTTATGAATTAAACATCTGCTGTCTCACATTGAAAACATTTTAAAAATAGTTTGCATATGAAAAGGATGACTGTAAAAGAGATTTCAGTGAAGAAATCTTTAGCGTGTTGTGAACACGGCAGCCTTGCTGCTCAGTAGAAGTTTGCCAGAAGTACGTCACCCTTTGCATTGTTGTCTGATAGAATCTGACAGCCTAAATTTCTTTTAGTATCTTTTGCTTAGTGTTTCTTGTTGGCTAGGTCTACATCTTCGAGACACCTAGATATTAGAGAACATAGCCAAGTAAGCAGAATGTGGATTATCTGGAAGTCAGTTTTCATGTAGGCTCCCCCATGAAAGAGAGGCCAGTTGAAAATGTCTTTTTTCTTTAACCACCGATGATGCTCACTGGAAAAGAGCTCCTATCATGATCTCCCGCAAAAACCGTGGCCACTGAAATAATGCTACTATTGAGAGGTAGGAGATGAACATAATTGCAACAAGCAGAATTTCAGCAGAGACCATGCTAAATATAAAGAATTCAGTGCTGGAATGTATCGGAATGATTGTAACCTGGCTGTACTTGGAATTAAACATAAAACTCCTGTCTTCCTGGAGTAGCACCCTGATGCTTGTAATCAAAACCAATTTGAAACACTGATGTCTGTTTCTTGGTGTCAGGGAAGAAGGAGAGATCACTCTCATTTTTCATATCACAGAATGTACTTTGAAAAGGTCACAGTGAGACCAGGGAAAAACCTGAACGGAGGGAGAATGTACCATCTACCGCCACTCCAGGACCAGCTGGAATGTAGAGCTGTGAGCCAGCACCGCAAGCAAGGTTATAGTAAGAAAGATGCCTAAACTCAACAAAATCTGTGGCGGTAAGCAGCAACTACGCAATTGTGGCTTATTTAACCCAGCTATGACTGCACACCGGTTTACGTTTTAAAGACAAGAGTTTAATGTGGAAGGGAGCTGATGCTGTATGTTTTGCTGTGTAACTGCTTTCATCGAGATGCACAGAGAGAGTTGAGCGTGTTTGGAAGGCCAGACTCAGGTGATAGTATTGAAACCTGAGCAATGCTCCATGTTATATAAAGGGCCTGAATCATTCAGAAGATTTCCTATATTTAAAAAAAAAAAAATAACAGATATGGCTGCTACTACATGGCTCTTAGGCCTTCAGATGCCTACATAAAAAATTAAAGCCTTCCCTGCCATTCTCTCTATTGCATGTAGACACTCCATGGTATTGGTAACTTTGCTAATGTGGGTAATTCCATTTCAGTCTTTTTTTTATTATTTTCCACCCAGTCTTTCCTTTCATCTATTCCCCCAGTGGCTAAAAGATTAATGATTAACCTCCCATTAGGGAGGAACAAGCATTATTTCTTTATTATTCTTTTTCTTAGCTGGAAATTGAATTATCCACTCCCTATTTAAGACCCTTCTAACGAAAATGTCAGTTATCATGAACTAAATGTTCTTTAATAGTTGTAGTACATAGCTAGCTAGTAGAGCAGATTAGTAGGAGAGGGGAAAAAGCAAACTCAGGTGTAGAACTGTGCACATCTACACACGGAAATAGATAAGCACCTTACAAGAACAAATGGATTAATCCTCACGGCACCCTGCAATGTGGTCAAGTCTTTCTCATTGATAGGAGGGAAATATTAACGAGGATAGCTGTGTGGTTTGATAGGGCACAAAATTTAAATTGCCTGTCCTAGATGTTAGATAAACGCTTTTCTTGGTAAAATCTTCTGACTTCTGCTAATGAATATATGAAATAAAAACCCTAGAATATCCCATGCTGCCCAAGTTATAAAGTTTTCCTGTTACCTAATTCTAAGGAAAACTTCCATATCAGATGGTACGTCAGAGTCTTCAAAGATCACTGGGGTTCCCCACAGTTCAGGCTAACCTACTTATTTACAGTGGTTGGTAAATGCTGCTAGCCAGTACCACAGTATGGTGGGGTTCTTTCCAGAGGAGAAACAAAGTAAATTTGTCCATCCATCGAATTTATTAGCAAAATGGCTCTTGTACCTATGCGAAGCCATCATGCAGCCTCCTCCACGTTGGCTCTTCTAAAGTCTGGGCTTAAGCAGATTTTTTTGGTCCCCTCTCTCTCTCTGAGCTGCACAGATGAAATAGAGACTTGCACCAAATTCTCTTTCACTTGGGATATCACCAGCTTCCCACTCTCTCTCATCCCAGCTCCCTATGCAGGAATGGCCGGAGTGCTCAAGCTGTTCCCTTCCTCCTCGCCTGAGTTTTCTGTATCTTTCTACCTAAGCACCCTTCTAATCACTGAAGTGTTAGGCAGCAGATCAGGGCTGAGTGACAGCTCAGAGGCTGGATGCAGCAGAGGAGTCGTGCCCTTGCATTTAACACTTTTTAGAGAAGAAGAAGAGAAGATTTAGGGCCTGGCGTGCCCCCAGATTCAACAGTGCACCCCATTACACAGGCTTACATCTTAGGGGAGCAGCATGAAGGATACTTCTCAGTTTAATCTGGGGTGTTTTTTGACTATCAACAGATGAATCATAGAATCATAGAATCATAGAATCATAGAATCATAGAATCATTAAGGTTGGAAAAGACCTCTAAGATCATCAAGTCCAACCGTTAACCCAACACCACCATGCCCACTAAACCATGTCCCTAAGCGCCTCATCTACACGTCTTTTAAATACTTCCAGGGATGGCGACTCTACCACTTCCCTGGGCAGCCTGTTCCAAGGCCTGACCACTCTTTCAGTAAAGAAATTTTTCTTAATGTCCGAGCTAAACCTCCCTTGGCGGAACTTGAGGCCATTTCCTCTCATCCTATTGCTTGTTACTTGGGAGAAGAGACCAACCCCCACCTCGCTACAACCTCCTTTCAGGTAGTTGTAGAGCGCAATGAGGTCTCCCCTCAGCCTCCTCTTCTCCAGGCTAAAGTCACATCAAATTTAAAAATGGTGCCACCCCCATGTGGATAACACTGGTTTTATCACAGTTTAAAGCTGATGGGAATTTCAAGTGCTTTTATTCACCCGTAAGCATCCATAAGAGATACTTCCTAAGGGAAAGGTTGACCTAATGCAAGCTGGCCCTTGGCACAAGGATGGTGACTACAACACGTGAGGTGTGTGTGCGTGTGGGGGGGCACACACATACCTGTGTGTATGCTCCCGCGCTCTTCCAAGGCAGTCGTGCATTTTACCGAGGGCTGCGTCTGCATTGCACTTCCATTCCTGGTCTATCAACCATCCTCCAAGATGGAAGAATAAAACCTAGCCATCTTCCACCCTGGCCAAACCCCCAGAAGAGGGCTCCTTGTAGGCCTGAGAAGGTGCAGCATCTGGCATGTCTGCTGTGCCTGATGGAGCTCCAGAGCTCCCAGCGGGGTGTGCAGCTTGCCATAACCTCCAGAGTAGGCATGTTTGTGTGAGGCACAATCTGGCCCATAGTTTCATATAATCCCTGTAATTTAGCAGAAAAAGAAAGAGTAAGTTAATACTCAGAACGATGTTTTCTTTTTCTAGGGATTATTGCTTTTTAATTATTGTTCTAAGTGGACTGTATGCATAAGTGTCAATGAAAACAGATTAGAAAGAAATATGACTAAAAAAAAATGATTTATGTTACAAGAGCTAGATTAATCTTTCCAGGAGGGAAACTGGAAAAGACGCCAGAGCATACCACATTGAAACGTAGAAGCTGTCAGCTCCATCGGTTCCTCTTTCAGTCTAGCATCAATTACAGCAGACTTGTAGCAATTTCATTTAATACTGAACGGATCGTATTAAGGAGGGAATAAAGGTTGACAAAGTATGTGTTTTGTTCAATTTGCTACTGTTTTAAAGAATGAGGTTTTAAACTTTCTGAAAGTTACTAGATTGCATTCATTGAATGAAAAGCAAGAAAATTTGTAGAGCATAATATGATGTTGATTTCTAAAGCAAAAAGGAAATTGGGTCTGAAGTTCAGCGAACTATAGTTTCTTTTTGTTATAGGTATTTCTACTGGGAGGTTCTGTTAAGATTTAAGACTGCTGCTAAATGTACAGACACCTAGTGAAATGGCACATCTCTGTACAGTTATAAGCACATAAGAATGGGAACACTGGATCAGACCAAAATACCCTGTTCAGCGATTCCCCGTAGAAACTTACAGAAAGTGAGTAAGACGAGGGCAAATTCTTACGGAGCCACCAAAAGGGAGGGCAGTTCCCTTGTGCTGAGCAGCAAGGAAGGGCTGGGAAGGCTGCGAGAGGGTCCAGCCTCACAGTCCCTCCCGCTGCAGTCCCAGTCTGCTCGGGGTCTCTGTCGGAGTCCCCACTCTCTGCCTGGGGACCACGAGCTGACGTTTCAAGGGGCTAGGGAGGGTGAAAGGAGAAAAAAAAAATAGGCAGGTAGTTTGGGAGTAATGAGAAACCTTCTGGTGGTAGAGGAATTAGTATCTCATTTGCTCAAGGGCCAAAATTGCTTTCCCTGGCACCAAACGTTCAATGGGAAGTCAACTCCTCCATAACTCCTAAGTTCCAGCAATCTGCAATTTAGAGTTAAAAGTTAATCTGTATTTAATCATATATAATAAATCTATAAATAAGAGTTATGCATGCCAAAATGCAGGGTATTAGGATGTCTGAAATACTGTAAAATGGATGTCTAATTGATTTATTTTGTCTAAAGCACCGTTGAATGTAGAGCTGCTTTCAATAGGGGAAAATACCACTTACATTTCCTAGAAGTTACAACAAAGTATTGGGTATTAGGAGACTAATGTTCTTTTCCCTATCTGCCAGGGAAACCTTATAACCAGGACTCACAGCATGACATTGATAAATGATTTAATTCCATGGTGTTTGCCCCATATTCCTCAAGTGGGATTTTTAAATGGAGATGGATAACTACTCTCTTCTCTGAGGTTTCAGATACCTCAATTTTGCATTTGAGAACTTTGAAAGAAAAACACCAAATATAGAGCCGTTTAGCCAGTTTGCATGCATAGCACAATTTATAAAGAACAAAGCCAGACGTTCTAGTGGAGATTCTAGTGGATGAGTAAACACTGAATGGATATGAATAAATAAAGGAGTATGAATAGATATTTTTTGTTGTTGTTTACTGGTGATAGAAAAGTATTTCAGGCTTATCCAAAACTGTTTATAAAATTCTTGATAAGCTAAGGTGTTGAAACATGTGCTTTGGATTTCAGCAGTCTTTTTTCAGACTTAAGTACTTCACAGTGTTTTAAAATAAAGATGGAGGGAATTTTGAAACATCACTTGAATAAAAATATCTAAACCATTTCGTTCTTAAAAAGTCAATGTTTTCTTTTTTAGCAAAGTCAAGAGGAGAGCTGAGAGTATTTCAGTGTCACTGGATGTTCATTTTGCATTTAAAAAAAAAAAAAGTTTTAGCTGCTAAACTTCCACCGAGCCCTATTAAAAACACTGAATTAGAACAAAGCGCTACTGCAACAGATGGTGGGATGTCCTGGTATATTCAGGACAGTTTAAGTGTACATATTCACATCTCAAAAACCTGTAAAATAAAAATGGTGTTAGTTCTTCTGATTCATTTTTAAAGCAAAGAACATTTCCATGTTTTCCAATTCACAGAACATTTCCAATTTTTCATAGACTGCCATGACGGTTTAACTACACTTTACAGTTCTCTCACCCTCACACTTGACATGAAGTAGGGAAAATGCGCTCTGTTACCAGCTTGTTTCTCTTTTAAATCAAAACTTCTGATGTTCAAAGAAGAATTGTGGATAAAAAAAAGTACAGCTAGAGGCTATGATATAATGCACTTAAAGGTCCCAAAGGCAATATTCTTAACATCTACAATGAACTCTGAAACATAACTTAGGAACGTAAATGTTAGGGCTGGGCTCTTAAATTCAAGTTTCCTGACACACTGTGGGCTGACAGCCTTCGAATTTATAAGACTTCCTATCTAAACAACCAAAAGAGCTAAAGATCACTTAGAATAATTATTTTGACCTGTACTTACAAAGCCCTATGAGAAAGTATTACCTTGTATGTATCCAGGTGATTATTTCATCTGATCATACATGTTTTCATCGTCTTAAAATTGTTCTTCCGTGCACAATTTGGAGACTAGTTTTGTCTGTAAAAGTAGGCAGTCAGGGTGTGTGTGTGTCAGGGGGATTCCTAACCCTATTTTATGTATTTGTGTATAACAATATATACACTCACAATGAAGTTTAGAATGGATCAAGAAATTATTCTTCCTCATGATATTTTTTCAAATAACTGAAATACTTGAGTATTTCATGGAAATGCCTTCTCTCCATTTTTTTTCAGAATATTATTTTTTAAACAAAACAAAAGAAAGTATTTTTTTTGTTTTCTGTGGGTGCCTACAAAATCCAAGGAATGATCCACAGAAGCCCTAACTTCTTTGGAGACCAAAGGCACCTTAAATTTTTGCAGTAAAAGTACCTGAGGAGTACTGGGTAATGGGCCCTGTCAAATAGATGTGCTCATTGCTATGGCTATTACACACCAGCACAGAGCTCAGCACAGAGCATGTTAGCAACAGCTACTTTCATTCAAAACTGTCATAATGGTGGGTCAAGGTGACCTCTGCATTTTGTAATACAGGTCATTGAATAACATATACAATGCCCAGTAGGACGCCAGGACGAGAACTCAAGGCTCTCTCTGCCTCCCGTGTAACTTTGCATGGAAAACCTAAATCCCTCTGTGAGGAGCTGGCCTTTTCAGTCATGAGCCTTTCAGAAGTGGCATCAACTATTTGTCATCAATTAATTTTTATTTTACCCAGACTATTAACTTTCATTCTGAAAATGAAAAAATGCTTAAAAGAATAAAAAGAAATTGAAGAGGCTGAGAGAGTAGGCTTCGTTCTAAGTCACCATTTCTCCTGCCACCAAAATTGAAATGCACTCCAATATACATTAAAGGTGCACAATCCTTGTACCAAGAAGTAGATCTCATGTCTTTTATAAGAGGGATACACTTGTTGAACATATATTCTGGTCTGTGAAAGTGTAAAGAGTTTTCTTCTACAGGATTTTATGAGCACTAACTGCATCTGAAAGTGTTTCTTTCTGAAAAAAACCGCATGTGCTTTACAACAGCACTCCAGTAGCTCAGGGGGGTTAAAAGGGACACTGGCAAACTTTTTATCAACCTGGCACGTATGCAAGTGCTTCAGGGGATGGAAGAACAGAAATAAAAATATGCAGCTGAATGAATTTCTGAAGGAAGAGAAGCAAAATCAGTGGTTTATCTGTGGAGAGTATAGCAATGAAAACAACAGGACAGTTTAAGATCTGAAAATTATTTTAGTGCTGGGTTACAAGTAAACCAGAAACATGTATTTCTGATCGCATTGAACATAAAAATTCCCGTACTGAGTCAAGCCAAAGTTGCATCTAGTTTGCTGTGCTGCCTCTGACAATGGGCGGTAGCGCATAGTTTGGGAGGAGCATAAGAAAGAGGAGAGAGAGAAAGTAATTCTTCCCCAGGTATAACCTTTCGGTTTCCAGCAAGGTTTATTTCAGTTCAACCTTTTTAGTTCAGGTTCAGTTTCAAACCAAGGTTTATGGACTTCCTCAGCCAGAGGGTGCATTCACAACATCGATTTTAATAGCCATTGGTGGAGCTCCTTTTCATGCATTTGTCTAATGGATTTTTGAGCCCATTTATAACTTTGGCCTCCACAGCTTCCTCTGGCAAGGAGCTCCACAATTTAATTATGCATTGTGTGAAAAAGGACTTCATATTGCTTGCTTTAAACCGACTGCCTGATCATCTGAGTGCTCCTTTGTTTTTTATAGTATGAGCAATAACAAAAAATCATTTAGGCACTCTATGACTTCAGATACATCTATCATATCTCTCCTCCCTCATCTGCTTTCCAGACTTAAGAGTCTCAGCCTAAGTCTCTTTCTTCCCACCAATGCCATTTCATACTTCTCACCATCCCTGTAGCTCTCTGCTATACCTTTATGTAGCTCTCAAGCTCTTTGAGATGGAAGAGACCTGGAGAAGTCTACAGGATGTAAACTGTGGTAGACCACAGATTTCTACAAGACTGTACCGATCCTGTTTTGTTCTATTAATTCTCTGGCTGTTCTTAGCACTTGTTTACCTTTTTGATCTCTGCTGAGCATGGAGCTGGGACTTTCACTGAACTATCTGCAGTGACTCTGAGACCTTTACTGTAAGGATAATGGCAAATTTATGTACCGCTGTTGTGTGTATTTTGATAGCTTTCCCTATGCCTATTATTTTTTATATTTGGAAATAGAATGCATTAAAAAGAAAAAGAAAAGAAATTCTGTGGACTAAAATAATGGTATAGAACCTATTGGATCTGAACTAGAACTAGACACCTTCAAGAATATCAGTGATTTAAAATGTGAATAAACAGGTGTCTGTGTCTTGACATATTCTCACTTCATCCTTCCTACCTTGCTCTTAAATGCCAACGAATGGGTTTGTAGACTTGCTAATTCATTGGCATGTTTCTGAGCAATGTTAAACTTTCCAGCTCTGGCTGATGTCAAAAGGAGTCAAGACTGGCTAGCCCTCACAGAACTGGCCCTGAAAAGTATTGTTCTGGTAACTGTTTATACTATGTGACATTGTCACTTTCATACTCTTTGTGGAGCTTGACGCTGGGAAAAACGAATTTCTAGAGAGCTTATGAAAGACCATAATGCTATAATGTCATCATAATTACATGTAACTTGGGCAACAGCATTACATAAAAGCATATTGAATGCTTACTTAACATAACATTTGAATAAATCATGTTTAAAATCATGTTCACTGAAACATTTATTTCAGCTAGAGCCACATAGTTTAAGCTTCTCATACATAAACATTTTTGGCATTATTTATGAAAACTTGGCTTGCATCCACTTAATTTATGCTTTAAAAAATAAGAGATAGCTATGTGAATCTTATATTTATAGCAGAAACCTCCATCGTCTGCTGCTTACTGAGGTTTCAGCAGATCTACAATGGTAATTCAATAACTACGTCTATAATATCCTGGGAGTTTTAAACACAGTTTCCTATTTTTGCATTTGGCATTTCAGTCTGTACTTTCTTACTTTTCTTGATAGGCTTCTAGGTACTAAAAATAATTCGTGTTTTCATGCTGTGTGACAACGATGCCCTTGAATACCTAACCTGGTTAGCATGGGTTGAACCTCCTAGCAAAAGGGAAAGTGAATTTTATTGACTCATTGGTGCAGGTGCCTCACTGCTTCTGAAGTTTCTGGAGGGAGGGTTTGCAAGGTGGGTTGAGCAATCTTGAGGTAGAAGCCCCGAAGCAACTGATCCAGGGAAGAAGATTTACACTGTGGTTTTGCATCTAGCTGTTACAACCAATAGTTATTGCACCAAAGCCATGTAGTATGGGCTTAATTTGGTCTCTATTGTGTATGCCGGGTCAATCAACAAAAGTATTTTCTTCACTTCAGAATGAAAATATAATGAGGTGTGCATTCTCCAAGCCTATGGAGAAGGAGTTTAGCATCATGTTTGTTTTTCTCCCTGTTTGTAAATGGCTTGTGTGAGGTGTACAGAGTTCTTTCCAGAGTAGAAAAAGAAAGTTTTTTTTCTCAATAGTGGCATTCCATGTTCAGATGCTTTCAGAATCTGAAGCTGAAATATCTCACTTTCTTATTGTTAGCATTATCTTCCAAGCTACAAATATTAGCCTTTGTATCTATATTTTCATGCTGAATCATTTTGTTAGATACATAACATCAAGAGTACTTGTTAAGCATTCTGTGATTCACTAGCATTGCTTTGTGTCCTGGCCTTAATCCAGAAAGGGCTATTACATTTCACTCTCCTAAAGATTATCTTCAAATGAGTATGATATTTAACTTAATTTCTGCTTTTACATGATCTTGTAGGATTTAAATGTGTGACACAAAGTGATGATCAATGTTTAAAATTTAACTTACATTTAGTTAAAAGACTAGCAATTCGAGAAATATAGTACTAACTTAACAGCTTTCCTGTTTCTTTGCTGTCCACTTTCCTTTAGCAGAGATATTCTTCATGGAGCTCCAACCTAAAGACATATAAGACATCTTCGCCTGATAAGCTTTTGGAGGGCAATATGCTCAATGTACTGAAACAGATCTAGCTTTCCTTCCCATTAAATCACCATGGATGACATTTATTTTACGCAATATTATATACCTAAAAGTTATATGTCTAGCTAGGTATAAGCTATGTTCATAGTTATTAGGTACTTCTGGAGAGTGATTAATCTACACTATTTTAGTCTTTTTCAGCCTTTGGAGTTTCTTTCAGTCTCTGGACTTGCTTCCCCCCCTGATTATTAAATTAGCCTATGGTAACCGGCTCAGGCTTACACATTTAATTTCTGACATTTACATCAGCAAGGAGACATCCTGAGTCGTGATATCATCCAGAAATTGTACAGGCTTTAAAAAACTACAAACTTCTTATTTTGCAGTTCAGGAAAGTTCTAACATACCAGTATGGGTTGTTCATGGTATGTTATCCCGTGTTATATGGAGTAAGCCTTCAAGAGAGCTGGGGGAGAAAAAAAGACGAGTTACTATTTTTGTTACTTTAATAATCCTAAATGCAAAACGTTAGCTCTTTCTAGCAACAAAAACTCCACCAGCAGCAATACTGAAACCATATGCCCTCCGTTTGATTTACCATCAACGACTTGCCTGGCTGCACACAGAGCTTCTCTGCTTAATAGTGGCTCTAGGCAAGTGCATGTATAATATTGAAAGCAGTTTTGTTCTTTTATTAAAGTCGTGATAAGGACGCAAAGCATTTTAATGGGAATAATCAATTATATAATGATATTCATATACAACAAAGTGCTTTTAATATAAGTATTTTTAATGTGGCACTTTTGTGATGGGGGAATTACTTTTGTAATACTTTCAGAAGCATGCCTTCTACTGGTGCCAGGCAGAGAGCAGCAGTAGGAGACTTCTGTAAGAGATAAACTCCATTTACTCATCATTCACAAGAAGGCATTTTTCAATGCAGAGACCAAAGGATTTTACCACTCTGCTGAATAAGAGAATTTCAACATCAAGATGCGTCTACATTTTTGTAAGAGAAGAAAAAAACGGAGTGCACTATCTGTCGGAATAAAAGCCCATTGTGAAACTTCAACATTTAAAAGTTGCAATTTGATTCTTTCCTGTTACGTTTGCCTTATTGTTTTCCTGATCTCCCTTTGCTGTTATCATCTCTCCTCCAAAAAAGAAGCTAAGTTAGTTCTGTTCTGCCATTGGCATTCTTGGTGATGGATGTCAAAAGTTATAAAGACAAGGTGGCCATATAAGATGTTTTGCAATCTTTTGAAAATTTTAATAAATATATTAACAGAAACTGTTAGTATATGTAAGGATATATTTAGGTAAGGGGATTGAAAACAGACACTTACTGTATCTATATTGTACATGTTCATTTAGAAGTGGCGCCCTCTTCCACCCATAGCTACTTTGCTATAAATCCCATGCCAGTTGTCATGGTTACAGGGTGAGCTAACTCTGTCTCTCAGGTATCATTGCTTATGTTTGGGAGCATAAGCCTAAAGGAAGACGAAGGCTGAGCATGCTCCCTGACTCTCTCTATATCCAGCCTCTGCAAATGTAGAGTGCTTGCTCCAATACCTTGCAGCAAGTGGCCATCCACACTTCAGAAAAGAGCTCAGCCATCTTCTCATCTCAATATTGACCATGTGACTCTACCAATATGAGATATATGACTGTAATCAGGGGTTATATTTGGGTCAGTGTGGAGTCTTCAGTCACACTTTCTCTGCCCTTCCTCCCCTCCTCTCTCCTTTGCTGAGCTCAAGAAATTACCCCAAGTCTATACTGGTGGACCAGACAACTAAGAAGTGTGGACACTAGACAAAACTGTACTTGAGAATATCAATCAAACCTCAAAATAGCATGCTCAGGTGTGGTTGCAGGCATGCAATACCCTGATCTTTAAGTCCAGAGCAATGTGGCTTGTGAATGCTGATGCCTAGGACTATCAAAAAACCATAAGATATTGTGAAGTTTGGAGTAGGATTCATCTGAAGATTAGACGTAGGCGTCTACATGAGAACTGGGTACTCCCATTATGTCAACAGAGATCTAGTCAACTCCGTTAATGGAGCCTATGTATAGAAAGCTGGGGATCCTTCTCTTGGGTGGAATCTGACCTGGGAGGCTCAGCCCGGTTCCCATACACAAGCATTCTGAGCCATTGGGATGCTCCAAGGTATCCCCCTCGGACCCCAGTTACCTCTCCAGTAGAGTGTGGGTATCGCATCAGTCCTGTGTTGTAACTGACAGCTCTATGCAGTGTCTCGAGTAACTCAGGGCATCTTAAATGGACTAGATGGTGGCATCTAACCTGAGCCCTACCCAGCCCTACCAGTTCTGTGTTAGATGGCTGGCTATTTCAAGGGGATCCAAGACATGAGAGAGGGCCCACATCTCCTTACCCAGTGCACAAGGGAGTCGGGCATTCACAATACTCAGCTGTTAACATCCTTTAGCCAGGGCATATTTAATGTAAAATGCATAACTGCTCCAGGAACAGGGACCAAACCCAGGATCTACCTTTCCCATGCAAGTGGAGCTTAATGCATTCAAATTCAGGATCATTTACCCCATGCTTTTAGTTGCTTCTCTTTAACTTCTCTAAGCAGACAGGTAAAGTAATGCACAGAGACATAAATCAGATTGTAAGATACAAATCAATACTTATTATGGAGTGCCCCTTACATTCATCACGCCTTCTCAGAAACTACTTAGCTAAAACTTATATTTTATTGCTGATTCCAACAAAGCCAACACATTTCAGACAACATCTCCTCTTGTCCTCTCTTAAATCAGTAGCACTATTTCAGAAGAGTCCTTTGTTCTCACATGTTCTGAAACAGTCCAACAAAAAATTTCAGGAAAAAAATCTCTTTTTTCTAGTTAAAAAATGTAAAATATATTCTGCAAAGTCACATGGATTTCAACTGAAAAAGCTCAGGAATATAGAATTAAGCTTCAAATAGTCGATACGCCTTTTTTATATGAACCTCAATGTTTAAACACACATAAAAGTATTCAAAACATCAGAGATAAAGTATTTAATTTCACATTGAATACATTGCATTAGACTTCAATGTATTTTTTTAGTTTGGCTTATAAAAAATAATGAAATAACTGAATTGGACAACATTCATCTGGATCAATTAGAAACCTTTTCTGAAGATTATTCACACAGCTCTATGGAAACCATATTGTTGCATTGTGTTTTTCACAAAAGCAGTGACTATTTTTTTCCTTTTCCATTTCTTGGCAACAGAGTCATGGATCTATAATTAAAAACCCACTTAGACAATTTCCAAAAGATTATTACAATCTTGTCATGTCAGGCATTGAACAAGTCAATTTATAGAATTTTTTTTCCCCATCCCTAGATTCTACAATGATGGTCTGAAAACCTTCAAGGCCCTAAACTACGTTTTGTTTTGGCAATGGACACAGGGCATGCAGATGATATTCTCTCTTTCTCTCTTTTTAGGAATGCAGTTGAAGAGAACAAAAAACTATATGCAATTTATGACACAAGGTGAGTAACAAAAAGTACTTTAAAAATGTGATTATTATCTGTAAATGGAATGTTAACTCCTTAAAACATTAAAAATTTTTAACATTTATTCCTGAGCCATAAAGTAATCTTTAAATTAAGGCACAATGACAAATATTTTAGATCATCATATACAAAATTCTGTAGCTACCTAACAGCGATTCCCCTTTATATATAGTGATTTCCCTTTGTATACAGTGCATATGACAAAGAAATGTAGTTACACAGCCAGCTTAATTCATCACGTTATTCCACAGATGGAATATGGCCCACGATCCTGATCTGTGTATTATGAGCTTAACTGTGGCTGCTTCTGATGCCAGTGTTTGGAGAATGAGAGCGAAGGGCTAGCTGGCACAGCCTCGGGAAAAGAGGATGCATTTAAAAAGACTAAGAGGCACTTCCACCAGCAGAGCGCGGTGTCTTGGCAGTGCACGGCTGTGGATACAGCCTTTACATAAACACACCTCCACACTCTGAAGCGGTTCCTTTCCCCTCATCCTTCATGGACTGTTTCCTGTTAAGGACACTCCTTAGCATAAGTAAAAAACCTACTCAAAGGATAAGAGCAAGACATACATCAGACTTTCACTTTCTTCTACCTATAGCTTTTTCTTTGTTACCCTGGATTATCGCTTCCAGAATTCTTCCTAATCTTAGCAAATCAGGATTGATGCCAAATCATTTCACTGCGCTTCCCTCTCATTGCTTATCCTGTTTTATGTGGGAGTGTTTGCATGTTTAAATGGCTTTCTTTTTTTCCCCCAGTGCTTATTCTTTGTCTTTCTGCTTTTCCACTTTTAAAATTCAAAGGGACATTTGGATGAAAATGTCTTGCTGTTTTAACTGGTCCTTATACAGAAGCATCTGTTGGTGTTTTAGCTGGTCCTTATACAGAAGCATCAGTTAGGATCCTGACTTGATCTTCCTTTAAATATATGTATTATTAAATATAAGCAATTCAAAGAACTTGTGCTTGTCTTCTTCACTCCCTATAATCTCCTGCACAATGAGGCTTGGGTCTTGACTTGGGAATTCTGGCTACTGTAGTGAAAAATTGCAAAACCGATAATTATCACAATTGAGATTCATAAAGTTATTGATAAATACGAAAACACAAAGAAATGGGCTATATCCTTCTATTTTTATCTAACTTTAAAGAAAAAAGGTAGCTGCTGCTACTCTTTTGTTAAAATTATGTGCTCCTGACAAAGAGATTTAGATGAAAACACTCAAGTAGAAACTTTTAACAAAGAAGTCCTATGTAAAATAGCTCTTTCCCAACTGCAGTTATATTAAAAAAAAAAAAAAATCATAACTCAGTTTTTGCCTGTTTTTCTAAACACAGACTGTGTTTTCATCAGGACAGAGACTTAAAGAATAGTACTTCTAAAGCGCCACAGGCTTCTCTAATGTATTTGTGTTATTTCAGCGCATAATCATTAATCTTTATGATGAAAAAATGTGAGTTATAAAGAGGCTTGATTATTTCTTCCTCTGCCAAAGTGTCAATGGATTTTTATTTTGATGTGTCTGACTCATTATGTGCATAATCTAGAGGTTTTGCTGCATAAGGAATGGAATATTGCAGGAATACTCTTTTAAATTCATTCAGATAATGCAAATTTTTGTTCTATTTTCTTGAATGTGAAGAAAAATAACCATCTGAAAATTAAACAACAGTTCAAAACAATTTGGGTCAAGCCTCTTATTAAAGGCCAGTTTGTCCCCATTACTCATATTGACTAATATCTTACTCTTTATGTGGCCCACTGAAACATTCAGATCTCCACTACATCAGAACTGTTAACATAACAACATTAATATTTCCATATAATTAAATGAAAACCAGCCAATTATGCAACCAAAGCAAATGGATTCATGCAACGCTGTTTGCAATCTGCCTGACAGAGATGGGGACAATGAGTATAAATGAGTAGACAATGAGTATAAACTCATTGTCAGTTATAAGGTCAGCATAAACTGTTGAGTATTACTCAACATCAGCAAATATTACGTATGCTTTTTGATAAATATACATAGTAGATAAATATAATATTGTTTTCCTCACATAGCATGTCCAACAACCACTGCTCATTATCTGAACAGGCAAAACAGAGCATACGAAACTGTGAAAGTGCAGAGTATTCCCTAAGCCCTGATGCCACGTATCTGCTCTACAGCATCCTCCTGTCACTCTAAAACTCCGCTTCTGCTGAGATACTGTAGGACAGAAAGTAAGAAAGTTGAGCTTTCTGAAGGAAATATTAAGTTTCTGTTCAACAGTATTTTGGCAAAAATGGTCTTCAACTTCTGATTTCGTAAATTAAAAAGGAAGTTAGGCTTGGGAAAAAAAAAGAGTTTAAAATTTTCTTGTGGATTTTTTCCCAGCCAGTTTTATTAATTACACCTTCTCAGCAGGTTAAACCAGCAGGCTATTAAAATTGCTGCAAGGCAGAATAGGTAAGCAGCAGCATGGGTCTCAGCCTAGTAAGATTAATGTCCTATGTTCCTCAGAAGATACCACTTCAGCTGTAGCAGCAATTCTTCCCACTTTTTTTGTTTCTATCTCCCTCTCTTTTGTATCTCTGAACCCTCTGTGATTGCAGTTCGCTTCAGGGTAAGACTGGATCTTTGTCAAAATCAGTTAAATGACTGACAACCCAGAGAGGAAAATGAAAAAGAAAACGTTCTGATAAGTGATTCTGACCTCAGTGTGTAAGTTGGGTTATGTTCATTTTGTCAGGTAAACCCTCAGTACCACTTTCCCAGTGCAAGAGCTCAGTGATGTATTGCATGGTGTGATCAAATACTTCTTCCCCGATTCTCAGGCCAGTATGGTGACTGATAGTGGTAGCACTGCAAATGCATCAGTTGTGAGCAGACCTCCCCTCTTCTCTACCCTTCCTGCCATTGCTTCCTCTTCTGCATCTCCATTAGTACTGACAATGATGAAGAAAACTGGAATTTGTTCTAAAATTTTGAGCGGCTCCTCATTCCACTCCCACTGCCTGCAACAACTTCTGTCCTTTAATAAAGGCTGAGTGTGCTCTGTTCCAGCTCCTTCTGAAAGGAGATGATGGGTGCATCTACATAGCATTTTAGTGCAGATCAGGACTGTGCTTGTGAAGTGAATCATTTGATCATTCCCACTTACTGTGCTTTGGTTCACGTCTCAGAGCAGTCTCAGAGTACCTGAACTCGATTCCTTTCAAACGAAACTAAGGTGGAAAATGCACCCCAGCAGCACACTGAGTGTGGTCCAACCACTAATGAGTATCTAGTCTATGGGACCAGATTAGAACTTTTCCTAAGGGGAAAAAAAAAAAACAGAATGTGTATGGTGTGGATATCAGGTCCTCAGCAACAGCAGATTTGCTCTACAGACCAGCCTCCGTGCTTGTTAACCCAGACACAGCCGATGAATCCGTTGTAACCCCACTCACCCCAAGGACTTCTTTCACGCATAGGCTTGGCAGGTGTATTCTTCCACATGTATTTGCATCAGCCCAAGGACAGTCCTTTTGCTCCTTCACAGATAATGCTTGCCTTTGCAGTTTAGACTTACCCATTTTTGAAGTAGTAGAAACGGTGATGAATTTTAGTCACTGAACTACAACATTCGAAGTCTCATCTTCTACAGGGATAATTTTACTGGGACAGAAAGACTGCATGTTGGAAAAAGAGCAAGAGTGAGAATGAGCAATGCTGAAGGTACCTAAGGCGAGCAGAGAATCGTGTTCCATTCCTTACACCACTGAACGTTGATGTACTTTATTCTGTAATTAATTCACTAATTACTGGATTATTTATGAAATAACAGTACTTCATAGATAAGAGCCAAACCACTAGGCCACAGAGTCATGTTAACTCCCTCCCCTACTTAACTATTTGCTGAAAAGTGGAACATTTCAAAGAATAGCGATGAAAACCTTACCCCAAGGTCCTGTAGTCCAGGCTGATCTCAGGAGATACATACTTGGGATTTTCTTGGATGGAGAACCTGCAGGTTCTGACTGGGTGCTTTGCTTTAGTGAATAAAAGTGCCCAGAGTCCTTCCTGCCATGCCTTGAAATAACCTGTTTGCTTTTTGAAAGGAGATGTTTAGGAGCCTAATTCCAGGAGAAAAGTTAGGGTGGTGAATTTTGGGGCAGGGCAAGTAGTCTATTTCTGCCCCCATTTTTTTCCTATTTTTTCCTATAAAATAGCTCCCCAAAACTCTTACCTTCCATTATTTCTTTAAATACTCTGCACTGTGCAGGGCTTTGCTGGGTCTTACCTCCAGACTGTTGCCACAGAAGCTTTGTTCCAAGCGTTTCCTGCAGACAAAACCCAAAGTGCCATTTTCACTGTAAATGCCGTATCACTGAGAAGTCGAGACGATTTTTACCTTTCATGATATTCATTGATAATTTATAATTTTTAATGTCTTTCTGTTACTGTTAAGCCTAATTGAACCCAAAGTCCCAAGCAACAACTGCTCCATAACCCCCTAACAAATGCCTTGTCCCATCCGCTCCAACCTGGATTATCTTTAAACTACCCACTAGTAAATGGTAACGGTTGCTCTGAAAGATCAAAAAGACAAATACTTAAATGAGGTGATAAAATATGACAGACTCTACAGCACTGTTGATTCATTCCTACCTCAGATGTGTTTCCAAAGTATCAGGATAGTGCATTAATCAGAAGTAGTGTTCTCCAAAATATTTTATTTCTGTTATAAAACCGACAATCTATTTAAGAAAAGGTTTTAGTGCTTAAATGTGCTTTTAAACCACATTAAATTCTTCATAAGAAGTATTTTCTTCAGTGTTAATACTTTCTTTCAGCACTTAGGTACCCTTCCCTAAATTCACTTTCTCTGAAGTCCTTGAAAGAACTAGTCTTCAGTACTGCCCATCCATAGCATTAAAAAAAAAAATCAGGATCCAGGGCCTTCAAATCACTTCTTTTTATATATATATATTGTTTGACTTTGCATTTTTGAGCCCTTGAGTCATGTATGCTTTGTGTCACAATTCTCAAGCTTTCTTCATAAGCCTTATTAGCTTTTAAATGAAAGTTAAGATTTTTACTTACTTTATAATCATAGTAATTATGGCACTATTAAAAAATCCAAATATTGCAAGACTTAAAATGAAATCACAATATTTGGCAACAGTTTCTCTACATTTTTCCCCATTGCCTATAGGGTTTTATATTGTTTTTAAAACTGAGCCTGCTCCTTCTTTTATTGGAGCTTTATTACTAACTGCAACAGCAACTAGGTCAGAATGTATGCCATGGATTGCACTTGTCTTTTCAAGAATTTGTTGAGGAGAGACGAAAAGCCATCCATGCTTTCTCACCTGTACACAACACCATAGCATTCCTCAAGCGTCCATCCTTTTCCTAGCCGTTTCTCTAAGGGAAGGGGATATGTAGAAGGAAAAAGACGTGGTAAGAGAAAAAGTGCGAAAAAAGACACTGCTTTTCTCCCTTGACTAGTGAAATGTTGTGCTCTGTCATGGACCAGCAGCTACCAATTGCAATGCAACCAGAATCAGGAGCTGGCTAAGGGCATGTTTTCACCGTTGGTAGAGCATGGTGAAGAGGTCTGGCATGGCGAAGGAGCTGGCTCTGGATCCAAAGGCAATATAGCCAAGTCAGCGTGCTTCAATTTCCATGCCAATTAGTCCTGCTCAGAGGACTAATTAACCTGGAAGGAGGTTTACAGTAACAAGAACTGTGCTGTCTCCACCCCAACCAATGTTTTATACAAAGTTAAGAGCACCCAGAAGCTCACAGGCAACACAACAGCGAGCTGACAGCTCTCACCGTACCTCCCTTTGGCACCAGCATGGTTTCCCTTCATTACCGTCCGTGTAACAAGCCCAGCTATACATGCTTTGAAGCCAGCGGAGGTTTTGCCTTGGCAAAACACGACGATCCAGATCTGTGCTGATGGCATCCTCACAGGCGCGGCTGAAGGGAGCCTCAGGCCCAGTACCCGTACGCGCACACCGCACCCCTGGCCGTGGCAGGGACCCCCTCCGGCCCTGTGCGGGTCAGGGCCGGGCTCCCAGCCCAGCTCCCTCTCCTGCCCCAGCGGCCTCCCACCTGGCATCGCTCCCAGGACACGCCAAGG